>NW_008751800.1:546301-569834 GCF_000715545.1 Opisthorchis viverrini
GCCGACTGAGTAGCTGATCCCAAAGATGGAAGAACAGTCAGTATACCTCAACCTGCTGCTTGAATGCTTTGATCTCCCAAGATCCGCACCTGTGGCCACCGCTTGAAAGGTTCCGTCCAAGCCATATCCATCTCCCAATCCGAGGCGGCTGTGATGAACACGACTGATACTCTATTCGTTGCTCTTTTCATTAGTCTCTGGTTTTAATATTCCATATGCTAATTCTGGATTTCTAGTTCGTCTGGTCATAGCGATATACGTAGGAAACATACTTCTCTCATTTTGGCGTCGCGATTGGTACAGTTCAGCATGCCTGCCGGAATGGAACCATTCGATGTTAATTCAACTGCGCGTGACGTGGAGGATTATTTGGAACGGTTCGACATATGGTGCCTCACAAAATCCGATATAGATGATAAGAAACTCACTGCATATTTCCTGCATTTCGTTGGCAAGGAGACGTATATTTTGACCAAAAATTTAGTATATCCTGAATCTCCAATCGATATTTCTTACACTGCATTGAAGAAAAAAGTTCTTCACCACTTCGAAACGATTAAATTCGTAGCAGCCGAAAGAGCTAGGTTCAATACGTTGACCCGCTCTCATTCTCAGTCGGTTCGTGATTTCGTGTTACAGCTGCAGATACAGGCAGCCAAATGTGACAACGGTGCCCAATTGGCAGACCAGCTGCGTGATAGACTCATTGCTGGCATTCAGCTACCCGAATTACAGCAGAAGCTGCTACTCTGTCCGGATCAGAAATTTCAAACTATTCGGAAAATATGTGAGCAGTATGAAGATGTGAAGCATGTAACAAAGACTGAGGAAGCAGTCTTGTTAAATTATTCTAAAAGAAATAATTCAAAGATGCAGACGAACAACAAATTTGAACCTCGAACAGATTCTCGTGCCCCAAATCCATCAACACGTCACTTCACAGATCGTAACCCTAATCCGATGGCTCAAAAATTCGGGAAATGCGAGTCTTGTGGACGAAACCATTCCAGATATTCATGCCCCCACAGACGAGCCAAGTGTTTTAGCTGCGGTAAAACAGGACACATTCAACTTGTCTGTAAGTCCAAGAAAGTGTGTCACTTAACTTCTGACCCAAATACTGACGTGAAGACATTATCTGAAGATATTTCTACTCTTTCTCTATCTGTTTTGTCCCAAAATTCGTCACATGTTTTTAAAACGTTGATATCCGCTTCTGGTCAAAAGCATGACTTTATTGTTGATACTGGTAGTGTTGAGTCCATCATTCCACAATCAGATCTAACTGCATTCTACCCCAGTGCCGTGATAGTGCCTACAGATGTTAACATTCGCGGTATCACTGGACATTCTGTACCTCTAGTTGGTAGATGCACGAGCCCTGTGAGGTTACCCCAAGGTACCTCTATCGATTGTAGTTTCTTGGTTTCAATGTCGGGACCATCGATTGTCGGACTCAAAGTTCTGCGCTCACTGCAAACCGGTATCACTTTACCGACTTCTGTGAATGAGAATGAAATCAAACAACCGATTCCCAAATATCCTAAGCCTACAGGTGGCATGCAAATACCCAGAAGACGAATTGTTCCATTTGGCTTACACAAGCCTGTTCGTCAAGCGTTTCAACGAGTTCATGCCGATTACTGTGGTCTTTTTCTCGGTAAATACTATGCTTTAGTCGTTATTGACCCATATTTACGTTGGCCTGAAGTTTTTCTGACTAAGTCTCCAAGTGCCAAATTCACTCAGCAAGCATTGAGGAAGGTGTTCAGCCATGAAGGTGTACCAACTGTTTTGGTCACTGACAACGGCGCACACTTCACTGCAAACTTCCTCGAGGAATGGTTGAAGGGTCTTGGATATCGACAACTGTTTACTGCTCCGCGACATCCCCAGTCGAATGGACTTAATGAAAATTTTGTCCGAACACTTAAGTCTGCCATTATTTCACTCTCTCCTACTACTTTTGTGGAATTGGACCGTGGGTTTGATAATTTTCTAATGCAATACGGGAACGCCGTTCATTCCGTTGCTGGGAAGAGTCCCACGCTTCTATTTAAATCTCGTTCGTTGCGTACAAGTCTTGACTGTGCCAAAACGACTGATGTTACATTTTTCAAGGGTAATGATTTACGACCTGTTACAGGAATAGTACTTTCATCAAATGGCAAACGAATGGTCACAATTCTCGATTTGAATGAGCTCTCTTGTCATCGGAGACACATTGACCAGCTTGAGTTCAATACCAGAGGTCAGTCTGTTAACGGCACTCCTGATGTTTCAAATACTAATGAATCCTTTGTTGATGATCTTGTGGTATCTGAACAAAACGTATTTGAAGAACACACAACCTGTGAAGAGTCTGAAGTTTCCATTCCGAGAAGATCCGAAAGATTGCGGTCAAGACCACCACTGGACTATAAACATCCACACGCTCATTCAAGGTGTGGCGGATGTGATGAACATGACTGATACTCTATTCGTTGCCCTATTCATTATTCTCTTGTTTTAATATTCCATATGCTGTACATATTCGCCAATTCGAATACATACGTGCTGGTTATTACGCCTCGCTGAATTCTGGATTTCTAGTTCGTCTGGTCATACCGATATACGTACGAAACATAATTCTCACACTATCCCAACTTTCATTAGGTACGATAGGCAAGATACTTGCAATATATCCTCTCCATGGAACACCTGACTCTCTAAGCTGTCGAGGAGCATTCAGCTGGAATTCAGTTTAGCCTCTCGGTACCATTAATTTAATTTCAAAATGAGTGGTAGGTACTAGGAGACTACGACCATCTAGTAAGTTCTGAGAAGGGTGGAGCTTGACACAGGCTGTCAAAGAGCATTCGACAAGCGTACAGCCAGTCTGTTCCGTCAAAACTCACGCTGTTTACTTGTATCACATGGACTTCGTTGACGGATATCCTTCTTGAGAGAGAGCAAATTGTATTGGTGCTGTTCATACCTAGTGTTGCTTGAACCGAAGACATAGTGTGGTGATGTTCACACAGTTCATTCTTTCGTTCTATTTCTCCAGAAATAATTAGGACCATAACGTCACGCCCAATTCTGCTACAAGACAGGACGCCAAAACTGTTTTAAGATCCGGTAATCGTCCATCGTTCATGAATCCATACAAAAACCCTGGTTCTCAACCAGATGGAACTCACAAAAGCCTGACAGGCATTTTGTCCCAAGAATCCTTCCGGAAGTGAGACCTATCAGATTTCTGCTACCAGCCGTTTGTGATCAGCGTCCCGTGACACTCCTGTTCATCTTTAGATGAAATGCTCGATAGAGTGGAACGACCAACGAATGGAAACTGACCCGATCAGAGAAAAACGCAGAACTACTGGAGTTCATGACGCATATCACCTCATAAAAATAGGAAACAACCATTTGATATAGTCTTCTATTTACTTTCGTTTACCTTAAGATAACCTGAGTTTAAAAAAAACATCATTTTTTTCACTAATTAAGAGAAGTGAGTGTGTGCTGGGCAAATATGTGCTGACGAACTTCTGAATCCCGAGTTTGTATCAATGATGGGGTCCTTGATTGCTCAATTGATAGGACTGTCGCTTATTGAATGACGTCACCGTACGGAACAGGCAGAAACGCCTTGATTGGGTTATTTTTCAAGGTGGGTCCATCCGCAGCACGATTGATGTCATAATCCTGCAAGCACGCATTTAAGCACCTGAATGGTTTTCGAAGGCTGATAGCCAAGGTTTGTAGAAGCATTCGGCTTTTGTACACGCAGTCTAGACTGCGCAGGCTGCCACAAGTGCAAGCAAACAAAAGTTGTAGCCAGGCTGCTTTTGTACTCTTAGTGAAAGTATATGAAGAGGTTTGCCGAATTCGGCGGTGCTGGTAGTATGAGCGGAAATGTTCATGGTCTAATGACGCACAAGCTTCTACGAAACAAGAACCTGTGATTGCTGTACAGATGGTATGGAAAGGATAGTGACAGTTCCTCACAATGACCTTTAACGTTTATCACCGATGAGGAATATGTGGATAATAAATCTGACTATTGTGACTGAGGTCCTGTAGGAAATCGCTCCAGAACTACCCCGATAGTCTCTGTGGTTCACTATACTACTGGCCCACATGCAACCAGTATGCAACTCATGTAAGTTCCGATTAAGTGCACGCTTTGACAGACTGATCCTTTCTTTGGATTTCTACCATTCCTGGTATCAAGAAACAGTGTTTCAATTATTTGGAGATATGCCGGGCAACTGCAACTGCTTCATATTGGTTGACTGAAGGACCCTTGACGGTAGGTGGCCTAATCACTTCAATTTTAGCTCTCGTGTCTCTGCTAATTACATGCACTGAATACGTGACATCAGGAAGGTGATTTCAATGACAATGAATGTCAGTAACAGAAACCTGTCATTCACACCTTGTTAGTTGACTTGTCTCAACAAACCCGCTCACATTCAACGAAAACAACATGATGGTCGAGACCCAAAAGTCGTTCCTCTGTTTGTGAACCAACAACATTCAGTATTTTGTGAGCCACTAAAACGTGGTTTGGATGACTGCTGAAGTCGTGAAAACGGTTTTCACTTATCTACCAAAAACGACGCTTCCAAGATGAGCTTGTAAACTGCTACCAGTAGTCTTACACCGCCTTTCGTTTCCATAAAGCGTTCCAAATCTTCTTGAGCAAAACTTTTCTGCCTACTACGGTAGCTATAGAATGACCTAAATCTTAGTGTCAGAGACTGAACCGACTGAGGTTGACACCAGTAAAAAGAACAAAGAGACTATGAAGCACTCCTGTCAGGTTTTTTAGTCATTTTCCATACTTCCTCCCCAACCACTGAATTAACAATGGAGAATTTCTTGATAAATTATTCTTACTGATTGAGTAAAAACTACTACAGCCGACAGTTATGGTTACAAACAGAGGGCATGAAGGAACCAATGAAAAAAGCCCCCTGAACTAGTGTGTATACCCGTATTAAATTATCACTCACTATATGATTTTGATGGGAGATAAGTGGGTTCATGAGGTTAAAACAGCCTTTTCTCTAGCTGTCCCAGGAATTTGACCTGCTCAACCACGAGCAATCGGTATTGAAGGATGAACACTGCAGGAACACAGTTCAAAATGAGTTCCACCGTCTACAATAGTCTTTATACTGCTTTTGGCATTTTTATATCCTAAAATGCGCTGGTAATTAGAAGTATCACAAGAACGTGTTTTGTGAAATTTTAGGTACACGGAGGGCAATCATTTGCCTGGATCAAATCCCACAACTGCAAAGGGTTTAACAAACCGTTTTCAAACTCGAAGTGCACTTCCTCATTGCGAACACTAATTCAAAATTCCATGTAACAAACGAAATTTCATCAGTTAATGTAATAAGTTATTCCCATAAGTTCCAAAGGATCGTGAGGATAAGGCCTCTGAGGTTTGAAGAGCTGGCCTATTTGTGATAGCCACGGTTTTTTAGTATCCTGTCAAATATGGGGGCTGCAGACTCAGTCTGAAATTGGGGTTGAAATTTACTGTTGGACATAAAACACTTACGAGATATTGTCACGCTTGATTCTCGGGTATCTTTGAAACCCTTGTCTCGATATGGACAGCAGAAGTTCAACTGAGATTGAAGTTATGTGCCTCTCGGAAGGAGGGATTCAAGTACCATGGACAAAAGAGCTACACTGTCAAGTTCAAGCTGTTTGGGTTGTCCTACGTCAGTGCGGCGTCTAGCTCACAGACTCCGATCGCCCAGTCATCTACAAGATTGAATGACACTCAAGATATGTTTACGACCTGCCACTGCATTATGAAACCAGTGACCGACAAACCTGGGTCCATTGGAAAAGATCATTGTCGCGAATGCGAATCCCGGAAAGAGGCGCATACACTACCAATACCACCGACATATGTAGTTCAGGCCCGCGCTTGACGAAAATTGCTCCCAGTGACAAAACGGCTCTGCTAAGCTGGCTAGGCCACCATGTGCGATGTACTTCTACCCTCCCTTACTTACCCCAGTGCCGTTGAAACACAGTGCACCAGTTTCAACCAACGTACCATTGTCCAACCAGCAAAGTACCTGATGTGGCTTGAAAATGTTAATGTATGTCAATATATTAGGGTTTGACTCCTATATGTATCATTTTCAAAAACATGTCCTTCCGAATATCACAAAAAGCATGCTGCCGATATTTATTAACTGGTTCACAGCAGAAATTCACAAAATCATTTTAAAGATTTAGACGGAGTTCAGTATTATAATGTTAAAATCTGTTCACAACTTTCAAGATACAGACATCATGTTTAAGCCTCCCTGATCAATCACTCTGTCGTTGTTACCGAAACCTACCTTCACTGAATGCTTGTCGATATTGCCACTTGATTCGATTCATCACTGCCGATCGACGGGGACTGTGACTCTACTCATTAAACTACCTGTGATGAAACTATAGTCCTAATTCGCTTCATGGAATGAAAGACTGTTATTATCGTGTTTTCAAATTTCCTTCCAGAATCTATCGACCAACTTCTCAAAGTTCGTTGGATAACAGCAAATAAGAGGGTTTCGTTCCTAATGACGAGATTGGGAAAGTTTGAGTCGTGCTATTCTGAGCACAAAAGTACAGATGGGTTTGTCCGTTGCCCTCGGAACTGTCATTTTGTTGATTGATTGCAGAATTGTCCACTACTCAGGTACAAACTATCGGTCTGCATGCAATGAATGCCGTGAGTGATTAGCTAATTGTGCAAGAGCATCAACAAGTTGGCCTGTACCAAGTTTGAGTTCACTCCTCCCTCAAAAGATTCATGTGAGTTGAAGCAAAGAATATCTTCCGAAATCGGCCAAACTGTTGACAATGAGTACACACTGGCCATTGTTTTATGGTGTAGACCCTGATTCAACTTTTTCAAAATTCACAGTTAAACTCTCTTTGGCGGAATGCTCAACAAGGGGCCTACAGGCTGTATCCTCAAAACCAAGTTTGATGTTTTATCGCAAGCAGATGTATGACGTAAATATGTACACCCAAATTTTGTCCCAGAAATGATGAAAAAATATATCGAGATTTTTTCCAAATTAAACTAACTAAAGAAACCGAGAAAGTTCAAAATGACACAACTCTTGGGTTTGATGCGAGTTCATCTCCTCCCGCTTGCCAGCATATGTTGTGTCAACTGGGTTATCGAGGACGCTGTTTTAATTCGTACTATCCACTCGAGTTATAATTTGATAAGGAAATAGCAGTCCATCATTTGCAGTGCTACTTTCAAACCGCTAATGCGATAATGAACCAGATGTTGATATCAGCCGCATAACCACGGATCGTTGATTTCGAATTATTATGGAATATGAGAAGTGTTCAGATGGTTGTTGGTCTGTTCGCTGAGCTGAGCGATTGACTTGCAAAACGTTTTGTCACCATACGAGGAGATATCATCATTGCGCAGTTGGGTGGGTACATCCTGTTTGGCATCGTGCGTCTATACAGCATTTGAAGGCTACTAGTTATTTCTCAACGTAATTGGCAAGTTGGGGCACAACATTTTTCGTGTATTTATCCGTCCGTTGCGCTGGAGTCTGCGTCCCTTCGAGTCGATTGGTCATTCCAATGCCTTCTATTTCAATAGCATTCCCTTTTTATTGTCCCCTCTTGATTTGAATTGCGTTGTGGTCTCATTTTATCGGCATTGACTGACTGGCTACCTCGCCCTGTTTTCTTCATCATATCGACTGCTGTCATTGAGTCCGTCGCCTAATTGGGTACTTTGGTTTATAGACTGGCTGCTCCCTCTAATCCAAGTGACGAGTTCCTCTCCTGGTTGCTCGTGCAGTTCAGAGCTCCGTTATTCTGGCGTCTTCTTGTTCTTGGTCGTTGATAAAAATGGTTAATTTCAATATGCTTGTTGATAGCTTTTTCGGTGGAGTGCTTCCGAAAAATTCACGTTCTTTCTTCGTTCTTGCTTGAGCCAATATGCGAACGCCGCTTCAGTCCCTTCTGATCTTTCTGCACGGAGATGAGAGAAAATTGATCGTCTGTTTGTAGCAAGCTTGGATTCATGTATTCTGGTGGAGAACTACCTACTTGCTTGTCCTATATACCACTTGTCGCAGCCCTTGAATGAGATTCTGTATATTACATCGTTCCTTATCACTGGATCTAATTTTCCTTTTGATTTTGATAGCCTCCTCTGCAAAATGTTCACAGGTTTGTAAGCCACTGTCGTACTGAGTTTGCATAAGAGCCTCGTCCTCATTCGTGCGGTGTTCCTGGTGTATAGGAGTGTAACTCGTTTACTTCCATTCTGTGATGTTATGTTAGTCACTTTTTGACTTTCTGAGTTAACTTGAAATGAAATTCCTTGGACACCCATTTCTGTAAGACAATTTGCACGGACGTTTTTCTTCTTTGATCTTGGATTCTCTTGTGCTGTAATGTGTCTCGATCTAAATGAATAGTGGCCGACTGCAGCTCCGTTTGTGACAATTCGGATATTTCCTTTGGTAGCTCAGGATGTGGTTCGTGTGCGCCGCCTTTCTGAGGACCTAACTTTGTACCTGGATGTTTGATAACTGAGTGATGCGGACGTTCATAAATGCCGATTTTCTGTTTTTCTCTTCTTTGACTGTGCATCTGACGTCGTCAACAACGTTGTTTATTATCGGCTTACGCGCTACAGTTCGCTCTTTTTGATGATCACAAAAATGTCGTCCGCGTAATGGACCCATAGTTTGGGATTCAAATCAGACAATACAATTCGTTCCAGCTTTCGCATCGTAATTCCTGCAATAAATCCTGAAATTGGTGACCCCATTGCTGTCTCTCGTAGTTGTTTCTAATAATCTCTGTGGAACTCGAGATGTGTGATCAAGTATAAGCCGGGCAACTGGCAACGGTCCAGTTGGAATGCCGCCGTAATCCAACAGTGCCGTCACATATGTTTGGCCGAATAGAGGTTTACAGACATGAATAATGAGCTCACAATAAATGATATCATTATTTCTTCATGATCGATGCATACGTTCTTCAGTCTCCCCAAAACTCTTTCCGCATTGTTTTTCGAGTGTTGAGACTCACCAATAAGATGTTTCAACTTCCGTAGTTTATTCGAAAGATTGTATATCGATGTCTCGAGAGAGGTACTGTTGGTCAGATGGGCATTGTTTCTTTTTGTACATTTCTGAGTCCGTGGAAGCAGATAGTTGGCGAACCACGAGCTCTTATTCTCCAATATTCCTCTTTTGTAATCTTCTGGAGACTTTGAAGCTCCGTTTTATTCATTTTTATTGATTTTTTATTGATTTTCATTGATTTGTTTTCTAGGTGCTTGCTTTGGTCATTTTTCTAAGCGGTAATATGTGGGTGTATCATTGATAGCGTCTTCGCTTCATTGGTGTAGTCCGGTTGTTCCATGACCACTGTTAGGCGTTCCTTGTCTGCTGGTAGAAGCACTATGTTTTCATTCTTCTTCACACTGCTCATTGCCTCGTGATTTTTGCCAGAACACATGTTGAACGACTTGCTGCATGTCATGGCCAGAAAGACGGCTTGCTGAAGTTGTTGTTGAGCGTCTCGGTCGAGTCCTATATATTTCAATGCTGCTTCAAGGATGGATAAATACTCTAGGTTTGTCGCGTCTTTGAAATTGAAGCTGATGTGAACGCTTTCTTTAGCTTTCGTGAGTTGCCTTTTGGATAGATTCCTTATCAGGACTTCATTGTAATTGCTTTTGTACTCCTGGTTTCTAATCGGCCTGAAGAATTCCAGATGAAATTTAATGTTTTTAGCAGTTTATGTAGCTCTCCGTTCTACCGCCATGCTGAGTTGCTCCGTGAGGTTTGGTCCTGTTGTCTTCAAGCAGGCTTCTGTATGCTAGTTGGCTATTCTGTCGTATTTTCTAATTCAATTGTGAGCGTTTGTAATCATGAGTCCGAACGTCTGTCGACCACTCTGCCAAGCTATTACCCAAGCTTATGGATGGTTTATTGATGATCAATAGGTTGCGCTACTTGAGAGGACACATTTCTGCAGGCAATCACTAAGGAAGTAGAGTTTTTGTCGTGTGGAGGCTTGTCGGTAGGCGATAGTCTACCACTGACAGCGTGTTTTGAGCGTAAAGACACCCACTTTGAGGAGACATTCCGGAATTTTACCGTATCGCATAAGACATACCACTATTAACACTTTTGATGCAGTCAAGTTAGGAGAAAATGTTGTCCAACCAAAGATACTGAAAAATCCAAGAACCATCTCGCAATCGTTTTTTGTGATACAGTCGACAAGAAACATTTGACAGAAAGTGATGCGGTCGTCACTAGTTTTAATGTTTCGGGTGCTTGCAAGTGCAACTACTATGCTTATCGTCCGCCTCGATATCGAAACCCTCTTTAATAAAATGGGATGGTCTTCCAAAGGTCAGTTTCTGGACTATCATCCCGAATGATGTATTGTTCGTTGAGTTTTGGATCTTCGCTTGTTGATCAGCCAATAGCAGAACGTTTTAGGCTGGCAAAATCAACTTCTCTATGAAGGTTAGTTTGAATGACCAGTTTGCTAATTGGTAAGCTAAAATGTGAGCAACGCTTTTGAGGTGCAATCGTTTTGCCCTATGCGCGTCCCCCTAGATCTACCTACTTGACACTCATTCCGTCAATAACCCAGGTGGCACCAACGAATCAACACGCGATTTACATGCTCGCTTGATCTGGTTGCGTATGTTATCAAGCGCAAACGTAAACTTCTGGGATTAAGAATCCAAAATTGTCTTTCTGAGATGCAGAAATATTCTGACAGCTGTTTGCGATGAATAATACCCTGAACACCAAACTATATAATGCATTTCAACCGAAATATCCGTGGCTTGTAAGTTTCGCTGAGGAAGGTAAATCGAGGAGATGTGTGATAGGATTGGTATCAGATAGTAATTGGGTAACAACAAACGATGGACATGACGCCTTGTGACTTTGTTTAAAAGCACTATGAGGCCTGTAGTCCACAATAGCGAACGTTCTCAAAAGAATTACAGTACGTGTACCCTCATTTAACTCGACCCTCCTGAACAAAAAAGTGCTTTTACAGGATAAATCAACTGTTAGTCAACTGAAAAGGAACTGTGTTTGGATATTCCACCACCAAAAATCGATTTATTGACGGACGTTTTCAGAAAACCCAGTACATTGGCTAGTGCTGCATCAGGAATCCCATTCTTGATGGTTCCTCTCGGAAACGTTCGCCAGTAATCTGCATCCCAGTTGCAATTCTGAGTAAACAAGACTGAATGTTTGCGACAAATGCACTCACTTGTAAATCAATTTGGTTTTCACGGGAAACTCAAGTGAATCTACCGTTTATGATGTGAGTAGTTTCCTTTATAAAGATTGAATATTACTTGAGCAGTCACAAGAATGATGAACACAATTCCGCTTAGACTGGTTTCTTGTTGTTCCGTTATTTGTTACAATGCAGAAGGCGATCTTCCATCCAGGAAACGAAATCCTAATATTGCTCTACTCAGATAGTTTTGTTCCAAATCATGGCCGACAGGGAACTCTTTTGTTGACCTTAGGAAATTCGATCTCTTTGGGGGAATCCGCTTAACAGATGTCGAATAGTTGATTAGTTGTCACAGATCCGAGAACAGTATATCTTCTAGAGCAGCACACTAAAGATAGCCCTGTACATCCCGTCGACAACACAGAAATGCTGTGCTGAAGTACATGACCCCATTGCCTCTTGGAACCGGGTGTATCCACTGAGAGGTGATGCTAACACCAGTTCATCTGTCCCAACCCAAAGGGATGGTGATATCTTTCACAAGTTTAACACAGGTTATTGAGCTTTGTTTTATTGACGCAAACTGAAGTTATTTTCCACGTCATTCATGAGCAGGGTTAGACGAACAGCCAAAGGGACAAATCCATCTTGACTTTCGATAAGAATCTCAATTTCGTTGAAATTAGGCTAAAGTCAAGTTATTTGTATTTGGGACCCCTTAGGAAATCAGAAAATTTTTGGATTTCGGGACCCCGATTCACCACGCATCGAATCACTGTAACAACGCACTAACTCAGTGTAAACTACTGCAGTGTTTCGGAGGATGCCTGTTGTTGCTTGAACATAGAAGTATTCATCCAAAAAAATACAGAACAACCTAAAATGACAAATCTGTTCTGTTGACAACTGTTTGGGGACTTATGTTCTGCATACAGTCCACGTTCGCAGATTAGGTTGGTTTGGTCAAAAGTGCACAATATTTGGTTTGATATATCGTAAAGGTATAAAAATTGTTTATTCAGTTCCATGAAAGTCAGTTAGTGTTGAGGTTCGTCGTTCCGGTTTGAGATTCCGAAATTTACGGTACTATCTACACAAAAGTCAGCGGAGTTATACAACAAACTACTATCGCCCAAATTCGTGGCGTCAGTATTTTCACAACTCCGTCGCAGACCGGCACATTTCATGTCAAGGTTCACACACCACACCACGGCAAGCAGAATGTTGGCTCGTTAATGTGGGTTGCGGTCGTCCTTTTCGAGAACAGTCCCGAATAGGCGATGCAAATACACTGGAATTATGACAGAACAGGTCAGAGCAGGCTCAGCTACCGGGACAAGAAAGCGCATGGGCGAATGCGCACATTCACGCACAGACATGCTAACGTACCGGTATCGGACGGGACGACCTCTTCACCAAAGCGAACGGCGGGTACAGATGAGCAAAACAGGTGGAGATCAAAAGTACGTGGACGGAGCATGCAAAACGACCTCTTCACCAAAGCGAACGGCGGGTGCAGATGAGCAAAACAGGTGGAGATCAAAAGTACGTGGACGGAGCATGCAAATGAATTGGGTAATTTTCATGAAGTCAAGTTTGGATTCATAGAATGCACCAGAAGGGATGAACCTGATGATACATATCATATTATTGTCGACTTTCTCTTCGGAAACGTGAATCACAATGAAGGTGCAAACCAAACCATGGGGTTTGTACGAACCGATGTGCCCACAACTGGGGACCGGATTGTAACTGTACCCAGTTCGGGTAGATGACATTCCGGCCAATCGGGGATTTTGTGGCAAAACCTTAGATAGTTTGTTCAACTTTGTCACTTTAAACATCGATCAAAATGCGTTACCCGACTGGTCCATTTTCACTAAATCTTCGGCTGAAGTATGATAGACTGTGAACATTCAAATGGTCGTTTGAGGGTCAAAATATTCTCTTGAGAGATTCTGTTTGCTGCCTTTCCTAGTAAGGCGCTTTTAAAGAGTGGCGAAGCATTCGTACAGTCCACAAACGAATTAGGAGTGTCCGAAAGCCCAGATATGAACAACATTTACACTGCTGACAGATTTGTCACCTTCTAGCAACGAAACGAAACCATTCGTGTCAATGTGAAACTGCTCTGAACGCCCCATGTATGACGCTGTTGCGTTTGAATCTTAATTAGCTTTGCTGCACAATTAAATCTGTTGCTATTCCTGCATGAAATTCGTCTTCTTTCTGTTACCACATCTCACACTCCCTCAAAGTTCAGCGTTGGAGTTTTTCAATGCGGATTATACCATCCACCCCGTTCTACTGCACTACTCATCTCTGTTGGCTCCTTGGGGGGGTGTGTATGGTCAAAAAAATATAAACCCTTCGTTTAATTGAAGCGATATGGCAGCTATAGTTAACTGCGTATTTGCTATTGTCGCCCTCCATGATTTCCCTAATTAACTAGTCACATCCCAAGCGACTGAGACATGCACGTTCATTTGCTGGAAATGCGCATCTGATCTCCCCTGAGAGCAATGAGCCTATCCCTAAAAATTTAGATTTCAAAAGCTGAACTTTGTCTCCATTCTAATTCTATCTTATATTAACAGACTATATCGTCACTTCATACGCGGCGACAGAAGGAAAGCGTGAAAAATGAATGATGTTTCTAGGACGTTCTTTCCAAAGTTGTGCGAATAACTACTTAAAACCTCTCCTTTGTGAACCACTCCTCTTAAGCCCGTTAAATCACAGGACAGATCTATGTTGGAATTAAGATATTAAACGGACCCTTTGGTACGCGCATGCCATAACGTAACATTTGTAGGAAAGTAGACACCACTAATACACGCTGACGGGTGGTGATTAGAGTCACAGCAACAAACCAGTGCGGAATATCTGAAGAAGTTATATCCGTATGGCAGTGGTAACTTATTGAAGCTCATCATCAGTGTACATCCGTAACCATGTTGGCGTTTGAGCTCCGCACATCTGACATGCAAGGCGAGGATGTTCCCACTACTCTACCAGCGCATGCTGGACACATCTGAATTCTTACGTCTAAACAGATGAACATATTTGCGCTCGAGTGATACGATCGGAAAGCCCTATGCCTCGAAAGACGACCCAGTAACATACAGGAGGTCATATGTCCAAATGAGAGTCATGTGAGTGTGCATTCTACGAAATTCCTCACCCACCCACATCTGAAATACTAGCTTACTTTCAACAGTGCCCGGCCACAAGAGTCATCCGCCATACGTACACAATGCAGTGGGTTCAAACTTATGCTCCGGTTCCGTAGTCACTGTGTCAAGTCACATAGTGCTGTACGTGAGTGTACTGTTGTACAGGCACTATGCGCAGGTATGATTCGAAATATCAAGAAGACTTTCGGAAGGATTTTTATAAAACAATTTGCTTCCTTGGTTATGGAAGTCTTTCACTACTAAATTGTCCTTATAAAAATGTCCCGCCATTAACCGCACTCGTTTCGACGCCACCCGTTCAGAAATTAGGTTTCCGGAAGACTAATCATCGTCAGCGACAGTAGCATTGGTTAAAGTGCTAAAGTTCCGAACAATGTTTCAAGAATTCATGGACCTATCAGTCAAAAGGAAAACTGCACCATTTGTTTAAAGTAGCTTTATCGTCTTCAGAACATGAATCACTAACAAGAGCCAAACAGATTGACAGCTGCAGTTTTATCCCGACGTACACGTATTAACAGTTCAAAATCTACAGTACAGCGTGCAAATTCATGTGCTGCTCTCTCTCTCCGAAGCTCTCGCTGAGTGGAATATTGATCTTCACCTAACCAGTTGACTGAACCTCTGAATTGATCAAAAAATCACAACATTCCATAACAAAACGATCTCGCAGAAGTAAGATGTTTTATTCTGTTTACGAGACTATAACGCATCGCAAATCTTCACTGATTTCAGGTTGAATCCAGCTCTTAGATCTTCAACATAGCCCCAAAGCAGGTCTTGTTCAGTAACAATCATTTCCAGTCAACTTGCTGTGAAATCTGTGTGAAGCCAGTTCTAAACGATGAGCGAAATGATATTGAAAGTACTTAGGGTTGAGGACAAGGTTGGACTATTTCGTGCTCAGGCTTCGCAAACTTTTCAGATTGTCGTTCGTGAGTGATGAGCCGGATAGTTTTACCTCTTTATCGACGGGCGTATAAAATGTGCCCAAACAGCCAAAACTGTTCAGCGGACAATTTGACCTCTTTTGGTTCACTGGAAGAATGCTCCTCGTTAGAAGCAAACGGGTCCACTTGTTTAGTCACGTAATAAGCAGGGTTGGAAACTAACAAGCTCCCGAAAAGAAAGTGCAGGAGTTTTCAGGTTTCCCTGTAAACATATTGCCGATTTCTTGCTGTCGGCACGATGTCGGCACGTAGCCAGCGTAGGTCGGCTGATATCGGCAACGAATTCCGGCAAGTTTGCGATAGACAAATAGTAGTGCATAACAATTAATTTCATGGATTTTGCAGATCATCAATATATAATGCGTATCGCTGACGAAGATAATACAGTTTCCTTAAGTGCATCGTTCGAAGCATTCGTGTAGCGCGTAGTAGTGCTTACAAGAAGAGAATAAACGTTGCTGAAATTTGCGTGATGTGGCTCTTTTTTTCACGTCACGTTACCGAATACAGGCATCAGCCCAACGCATTTTCAGCATGTGCTCTTGTTCTCACAAGTAGTATAGGAGTAAATATACGCATGGCATATGAACAATATCAACTTCTGACTTGTCGTGAAACCCATGGAATGACTTTTCTCATTTGTTAATCTATTATGCAAAAGTGTAGCACACCGTTTTGGAGCGGGATCGCGTCAGTGTGGTAGAAAATGGGCGATCCCGGTAGTTCAGCCAGTAGAGCACTTGTGTGGAAAGCGATGCCATCCTCGGACACCTATTTTCAACCAGACCGGCTGCTGAGACCGCTAATTCCATCGTACGATTCCTTGACACGAGAGTTCTTCGCCGATATACATTGACTGAATTCTTCCTAACTAGTCTTGGAGAAATTTAAGTAAAAACCTGGGTACAGCGCAATCGTAGTCTTGAAAGTGAAACTCGGTTGCGGATTCAACTCGATCAGAATTCACTTAACTTCACTCTTTGAGGTCGAATGTATTCAGCTCCTAAATATCTGTCATAGTGTGAGGAGATATAGTAAAGCCAGTAAAGTTAGTCCGTGATGAAAAGCCGAGAAACAGCTGTTTCATCCTCGTTGGGAAACATCAGCCGTATACATCTCACAAAACTCAGTTAGTTTCGAAAGCGCGATTTCCCAGCCACTGCTTAAATACTTGACCATTTTGGTCACGACTGGCTGATCAGCAGGGTGATTAGCTCTCATTTAGAAAGGACTTGGCACCACGCGTCATTCAGTCACGGAAGTCGCGTTATGTAGTCCCCTATTGAATTGCTCCTTTAGTGAAAATTTCACATAATACATTCTAAATTCATCTTTTCAAAGTGTCACCCCTCTTAAAAGTTTATAGAGTGGTCATGTCCTGCGGGTGTTCAGTTATTTTTACTTAAGAAGGAATAATACAACATGTACTCACTCCCTAACTCTTATTCTCCTCCGATAGTGAATAAAAATTTGGTTAATGGCAAAAATTGGAACTGGTCAGGTTCAGCATGTGGTTCGGAGGTTCCGTTCTCCGATGAACGACTTGCATGCCAAATCACCGCGATATTCTTTTTCTCTACCAGTCAAACTTTCGACAATTGGTTGACGGGCGCTAAATAGCCGTTTGTTTCTGATCCTATTTACATCCCATTAAAGTCAAAAAAGGAGTTTTGAATAGAAAAAAGCATTCAGTGCGCTACTCCGTAGCTTTTAACTCATTACGAGGTTTTAGAATCCAACAGAAGAGTTAACTAAATATTTCCGAAAATTCATCAACTGGTCCCAGAAAGTGAGAAGACAATAAATATCAAAAGACTGGGTTGAGTGCAAGGAGGTAAGATAACATGGCTCAGCTCTTACTCCGCTAATGCTTTCTCTGTGAATATTCGTGTTGGTCTGCTCTTATTGTGGTAGCTGGAAAGCCTGTGCATAATTTCTCGTGAAAGGGACTACTCTTAAAGTTGCTTAAACCCTTCGTCAGCCCGCAATCTACTTCACTTTTCTTGGGTCTTATTAGATATAAGAAGTTCCGTCAACCTTGCATCCTACTTGAACCCATATTGAGCGAACCAAATTGAACCAAACTGAGCGAATACACTCATTGGCACACTCATGGCTTCCTTTGAATTCACAGTTGTGATTTTGGCATACCTACACCGATGGCTCTGCGGTATTTAACTGACGTTTTACCTGCGCCTTCTTGGATTAAAAACATAGCTTTTATTCGAAAGTGTGTCTTCTCATTAGTCACAAATATTTACCCTTCGTTTCGCCACATCATGACTTCCTTGCATTGCTGAAAGCAAGCGTTTTACATTGGTTCCTCAGTTTCGAGTACCTTTGAAAGTTTTCATGATACTTGAACGAATCCACCGAATTCCTTATATTAAAGTTAATGTTAAGTGAAAAATCCTCAGAGGAAGAGAGACTTGAATGGTCAGATGGCTTTTAATGTCGAGCCATCAGACTCGTAAACATATGGCTGAAAGCGAGTCTGTCCATTTACAAATGGTGCGTAATGAGAGATCGAAAGGCCAGCCTCATGGGTCAAATGATTAGGTTAGGAGTGGCTCAGTGATAAATAGATGAGCGTGAGAATGGTTATTCGCACAGGTCTCAGGCATGTGGTATTTATACTACTATGAGCAAGCGCGGAATCTGGACAAACCGTTTTTTAACACAAAACTCGAACCCATGATTGAGAGGGACTGGAGCACCAGCTCTATTCATCGTTGGGTTTTCGCCGGCGTTGTTGGCTTCAGACTGATGTCAGAGGTAAATTTAAAGACTTTCAAAACATGCAATTGTCACCCTGTGTCTGTTAGGCTGTCCAAAAATGTACTGTTTATGCACCACACTATAAATTTCGCCAACCAATATGGAGTCATTCAGACAACGATCTGGTATTCCCGTCAAGCCCCACGGAAGCACTGAAATGAGCTAACGAGGCGTTTGCCATTTTTTTCCAGGAATGACTCTTTTTTTAACTAACTCGATCTAAAATGCATCTAGTCGTGTAGAACGGAAATCAAACTGGTCTAAACTCATCCGCCATTGGTGAAAACTAGAACATGTCCACCCGTTGAAGAAGTACTTCTTTTTATCCAAGCGCAAATCTGTTCAAAACAGATAAATTGTTTTCTGATTCATATTAAGTAGGTCTATGTGAACTGTTTTGTGGTTATTATGAATACCTTATTGTAGGACTGTACGCCAAATGCGGTATGGGTGAGTTCGTTATGCGTAAAAATTGCCCAGTTCAACTAATGGACAGGCTAGTGTTGAACGGCCAACCATGCGCAACACCGGTCGAAAGACAAACTGCTTATAATATCTCCTCATGTTTACTTCATGAAAGTTAGGTTGAAGGCATTTTCACGATTGTTGTTGTGAAAGGCTCTATCGGAGTAAAGAAATATTTCCGTTCCATCAGGTTACAATGACGTTCGTTGAACTCACTGCCAAACCCTTCAAGGGAAACGGATCCGTTAGTGCGAAGCTATTGAATGCAGATAATCAAAGATCACTTGAAAATGAAGAAGCCGGATTTGCCGACATTCTTATCTGAATAAACATGAGTGAACATGCATGTGTCTTGGATTGTCGTTGCAGACCACCCATGGATTGCTTATGAATATCCTGATACTAGTACAGTCTGTCTACTTAGCTCTAAAACACGCAAATTAATATACTGTCAATACCGATACACTGTTAGAGATTGTGCATAAGCTGCCATCTGCTTGACTAGGTACAGTAAGTATCGGTTGCGATGAAATCATAGTACCTCCTTAACGTGCATAGTGATCCCCTTAGCGATTTGTGAGATGCGCACTGTAGTTGAGTCCCAGTAGGGATGGAATAGCTATGCAGTGCTCCTCGGCTTTTTGGTACACCATGATTTTGCCTACAAAAATGAATTTTCCATGGAAGAAAAAGCTGGACGCCCAGCTGGACGCGCAAAATAATCTTGCAGTTCTATAGACCTTCGATCATCTGTGTGCATTCCCATAGTCCAGCAGTGTTTAACACGGCTTTCTTGACTCATTATCTAACAAAACAATGCATAGAAAACACTCTGACGAACAGTATCCATTTATTAGCGAATATACACTCATCTGCAAACTAATTTGGTTCTTTCGAGAGACTCACCTGGAACCCAGCTGAATCTCTCGTTTATGATGTTCTCAGGCAGATGAGTGTATATTCGCTAATTTCGTGCAGTTTGGTTTCAAGTAGAACATAAGGTTGACGGAAACCCGGGGACTGCGCCTACTTGATGAGCCCCAAGAAGGGCGAAACCGGTCGTGGGCTGTCGGTGGATTTTCAGCAACCTTATGAGTAGTACATTACAAAGTGTCCATTTATATTTGCTTACCAACTCTAGGCTACAAGTAATCAGAACGCCAGCTAATACGAAATACTGTCGGAAAAATCCTGAACATCTAGGCTCGTACAATAATGAAAATTGGAAGCTAGTGTTAACTCAGATCATTTTCTCATCTAGCTCCTTTACCAAATAGGTGGGGTGCGTTATCTAGCTAAGCCCCGGAACGTTCTGTGTTGCACGTCACTTTTCCGCCTTCTTAAACATAATACAACTCACCTGGCCCTCTAATGGGCTAACATCGGGGAACCGAGCCCGTCACCCCAGATTATTCTAGGTTTCTTAGACCCAACGCTCTCCTTCATTCAAACCAAATTTGCGTCACCGAAAACGTCACGCGAAAGCATTGACCTTCGGTTGGCCCACCGAACACTATTGTTAATTAGCCCCAGTTGAGTGACTCAAGTGCCCCCTGTTGAAGTTACGCTTTACTACCAAAACTGATCTACTAGTCTTTAAAGACTTCACCGAAAACAGATTTTCCGTGTTGCATAGCTACTTTGTATTATTCAGCCAAGCAAATGTCACAGCTTATGATATTGGCATGGAGACAGATTTCACCGATTACTTACGCAACCTGTTGGTCCTTTCCGCACTGCAGGCCTCTGCGGCTAGGTCTCGGAAACAACTCATGAGGTTTTAATGAGGATTTTATCCTGCAGGTGAAATTATCAAGTGCCGAAAAGCATTTATTTCATCTTGATTGAGAATCATCACGAAACTCAAGGGAGTCTCGAATCTGCAACCTCCCGGCCACTTAGCCCTTCAGCCACGAGCAGCTATGGAGCAGTTATGGATGAAAATTACCTCTGAGAAATTGTCAATTAACGCGTTTGACTATGAGATATGGACCCCGTGAGCAAAGAATGAGTGGGGCTATATCCTATCAGTTTGAATGAACCACATTGCTGACCAGCCGCTTGTGGTCGAACAGTTAGCTACTCGCTAGGAAGCCGCGGTTCAAGTGTCTCCGGAGTTTCTCGTGACACGCAATGGTAATCATTACGAATAAATATGAAACAATTGTACGTTGTGTTTTAGTCTTTTTGCATAGACTGGCATCACCTGCAGGGCAAAAATTCCATTGAAACTCACAAATCTCTTCAGACAACCAACATTCTTGGAGTGTCGATCTACATATCCTGAGCAGACCCGGACCAGCAGTAACAGGTCAGGCTAGGCAGTTTGTGGACACAATCAGTTCAAAGTTGCCCAAGATCAAATTCAGGTGCTCCACACAAGATTATTCGAAGCAACTTCCAATATCCTACAAGCTACTGTTTTCAGATCCGCAGTTTCCATTTCCCCTGAACCCACCAGACCCTGTGTAGTACCGCTAGTCGGCATCCACTAGGTGACGTTAAGTCAATTTTTCACTGTGTCGATTGCTGAAAGGTAAGCATCATTCAGAAGTCCTTATGAAAGGAAGAAGGCCTTCGTTGTGGAATTATTCATTGGAAAACACCAACTGAACAGTGAGGGACTATTGGACAGGGAAGCAAGGCTCTCATCTGCATCTTGTTTACAAAAACTGTGTGTGCGTCTTCTTTCCGCATCTTCCTGAACTGTCCTGCATACTCAGTGATTGTCACTCACATGTGAACGAATGCTACAAAGCAATTCAACAAATTCCGTAATAAATCTCACTTTTCAATAGACGCGAAGCGGATCTACGAGAAAACGACATACCACTCGCACGCACTATCAGTAGTATCCACCGTTACACTTATATAGATCAAAAAAGGTGAGGTGGCTCTGCGTAATTTTCTCTTCTTCACGAAGTTTGCAGGACGGTGGACAAACGATACAAGTTAGTACGTATGCCTTTCGGCCGCAGCTTCACTGACTGATGAAGAAATTTACGGACTACTGACGGAAGGGTTGAAAGACCATCCTGGCTGCCAGCAAGGATAAAACAACTGTAAGAGCTTCTCGGCTTTTTGGTACAAACCGGCCCCATTGGTATTGGAAATCTCAATCTCGCTATCCTTAAACCGTGAATGACCTTCTCAGAGTGAAGAAAAACGGAATATTCGTCTGTACCTTCAATCACAAATGCCATCAGTAAAAGTGGCACTCAACAACAAATCATCTGAAGAAAATTGTGTGATTAGAGTTTTTAGTAGCACTAAATCCTCTCTGAATGTAGTCTAGTTATACTGTAGATTTGCTAGTCATGGATGAATTGTACGGCCCATCATTTCTAACCGAGAGATCGACAGTTCAAGTCATCATAGGAATCTGTTAGATGCACACTACCAATGTCTCCAGACAAGGCCAAAACAACTGTATTGTTATAGGCTTTTCCGTCGAGGATAACGTCACCACTGTGACAAAATCTCGACTGAGGATGATTGTCTGCTGGAGCTATTCACCGATAACCGACCAGATTTCAGCTCAACGGTTATAAGATCAGCGTAGATGGCTTAATGCAGTCGAACACTGGGCTCATTATAAAGGAGTCAGTCTGTAAATAAAAGACTTCTTCCTGAGCAGGTTTGCAGAATACTTGATCGTACAGAATGAATCATTCCTGTTTCACTGCGAACTTCAGCTTGGTCGGGCTCGTAAGCCATGCAGATACGTACGATAACCAGCATTCCAACCCCTAGCGGTATAAACCGTTAGAGCAACACACTGAACAACAAATAAATTTATCTATCAGAAATCTCCTCGTGTCATGGGAAGCTGAATTACTGCAAACAGCAGACAATCATGAAGAAGAAAGAAATTCTATTTTAAGCTAATCAACTTCTGAAAAACAACTCAGTTTACCCGAACACTCTTCTTTACTGGAACAAATTATTCACAAACTATGCCACCTCCACGTCCCGAAGGTGTGCGCCGCCTCCAACCATACCTCTATCCAAATTTGTTTAGAGTGCCTTCTTACGTTCCATCCCCAGGTGGTTAAATGAAATTCAAACTGCGTGGCTAATCAAGATTCCTAATGTTGCACAGTTTTTGTGAAACCCGAGCCAATTCTTTGTCACCTGATCAGGATGCTGGAGAGTGGTCGACTGAGTAATCGGTTTTCACTCACCTCTCCAACTGAGCTGGCGAAATTGCCTCGTAACTTTCCCCAGTAAAAGCTTGTGGTGTTAATGTGATATACTTAGCTTGCGCACCGATTTCTCCCAGCTATTTTAATGACATTCCTTTCGCTCTGTCGTACGAAATAAGTTCTGGTGTTGCGGGTTTATTAACGATCCAGACTACAAACAGTGTACTGGAACTGTAACATAAGCCAAAATTTATCCTTTCGGTAGATCCAAAGGATCTTCTCAGTAAATCAAACGTTGAACCGAATGTGCACCTGATGCGAACAGATTTTCGTACCATTAGGCGTGAATGGATGAGCCACCCCTCACAAAATGCCTTCAGTCGCCTAGAAATTCCGCCGAATTGGGCAAAATTCACTCTATCATATGACTGGGAACGAGGTAATTGGACATGTGAGCATACAGCCGGGCAAGCCACTGTAGCTGCTTGTCAAGCTTTAGCATTTAGCCTTATCGGATTATGTGAAAACTTTCACACCTAATTTTGCATACCTGATGATCATCTCACTGGTTTGGCAGTCCTGGTCACTGTCACTTTATTTTTTATCCAGTTAACATTATATATATATATATATATATACATATTCAGGCATGAGTACCATTGAGATGAGATGCGCCTCGATGCTAAAAAAACAATGGAGTCCTTCACAAGGG
>NW_008751800.1:570164-570730 GCF_000715545.1 Opisthorchis viverrini
TATATATATATATACATATTCAGGCATGAGTAGCATTGAGATGAGATGCGCCTCGATGCTAAAAAAACAATGGAGTCCTTCACAAGGGGCTTAGTACATCTAGACCAGTTTCGACCACCTTAACTTGCATGAAAGTTGGACGCATGCAGCTTCATAAGGTTGCCCTTGTGGGCCACTGGTGTAGTCACTTGCCATCCCAATTAAACCATTCGGCCGATGAAACAATACTTGGTTATCAACTGTTACCTTGACGATGATTTAATGGGCTGTGACTGGTAGCACTACTCGAAGAGGTGTGGAATTACGTCAAAACTAAAGGAAATTTAAGGACGATACCAATACCTCAACAACAAAGAAGCAACTGATGTCGGTGGTCATGCTAAGATGAGTTGACGGCTTGCAACAGGCCTTTCCACGTTCGCCTTGAGGTTTAATTTACTCGGGTACATAACGGAGCCAAGGATGTACACACAGCACCACACTCGACTTGGTCAAGACCACGCCTGGTCATACATTATACGCAGGTGTCCACTGGTTTGACAACTGCTGACAGGCAAATTCGATTT
>NW_008751800.1:574318-579426 GCF_000715545.1 Opisthorchis viverrini
TATCATGCATATATATATATATATATATATATATACTTACGTTCCGAAATATTTTATGCAGAATTTACTCATCCCATCGTGAATGGTAACTCGTACTATGTGACGAAGCAAAGCAGTTAGCAGAAGGAAGTTGTGTCAATTTTTATTCTTTCTCTGCGTAGTAAAATGATGCTGATGGATTATAAACGATTCCAGGCTGTTTTACTCATCCCATCGTGAATGGTAACTCGTACTATGTGACTTTGTGAAGCAGTTAGCAGAAGGAAGTTGTGTCAATTTTTATTCTTTCTCTGCGTAGTAAAATGATGCTGATGGATTATAAACGATCGAATTCCAGGCTGTCAACAATGTACAACTCTGTCTAGAATTCAGTATTACCGTTTTTTCTGTTAGCTTTATTCATTCCCATTGGTTTAGCTATGTTGCATTTTACGTTGGTATTCAGGCATGAAACGAGAACGGCTTATTCTATGGTCATTGTCCAGCACTGGTTTCAGAAACTCATCTTAATTCGCACAGTTGTCATCACATAGATTGCACACAGATTAGACAGATTTCTAATTAATTTAACAAGTGGAATGGACAATTGAGAAAACTCAGACAAAATCTGCTTCTTCAAGTTTATGTTACACTGTCAGGTTTTCTCTGCACACGCAGTCCACGCAGCTTCCATACTAACGCTTATGAATTTTTACTTAGTAAAACGACCGGTAGAGGAACTACAGAGAGTGGACAATGCTGACTAGCCTCCGTGATGAATGACTCAGTTGATCACGTTTCATTCCGGGGGCGATTAGTCATCGGAAAATAAAAGTCTGACTTCCCTACGTAGCCAGAAAGTTTATGAAATACTCATTAAAGAACCTCCTCTGAGTGATCTCTTCAAAAGTGTATTTTCTAAAGAAGCACTTATTTCTGTGTTATCGAGTAATCCAAGTAAAAAGCTCTCAAAGAGCATAGTGCTAGCAAGTATCTTTGAAGGCATACAACACAACTTTTTTTTAAAAATGTCATAAGCACTTAAAATGACGATTGGACTAATACATTCCGTTAACTTCCACCGAGAGTATAAACCAAACACCATCAGTTCGGATGACTTCATAGCTCCACGCAACTGAGATCATATGTTTTATTCTGTTGTCGATATTCAACTCAAATGGCTATAAAAACGGACAGGAGAAAACATTTGGACAAAACGCATGAAACCTCGCATTTCGCTAAGTGGAAACTGTAGTTAAGGCATTGTGAGAACAGCAAGACTGCGGGATGGATTAATTTTGTAAACTCCCCCTTTGCAGAATGTGTAAAACAACACTAATACATGTGCAACTCATTGCATACATATTGCACATATATTGCGTAGTTGCTGCATACATAACCTATTGCAGCTTACACATTTATATAAATCTAAATCAACATGATCAATCAATGAAACAAAGGCATTTTCACGATGAGCAGGTTTAAACCGAATAATCAAAATGGTCTCAGGGAACTCCAGTTTTGGTGACAGCACGTTTCGTTCTGAGACTCGGGAGAATGAGCTGAGTTCAGTCCTGTACTTTGTCGATTAAACCCTTGGCCGTCGATGAGCCGACCCTGGATTGGCTCGGATTCCGGTCAGCTGTCGTGATGTATGGTTTCTGCAGGCACGTGTTCCTTGCTCGCACTTCAAGTCTCCTGTCATATCTGCCAACATACATATCACAGGAACTGCAGATGGGTGGATAAATCTCATGAATTGGAGATTAGACCGCAATTGGTACTCAAAGTTTTCCGGAATTTGACTCACCACCGTGTGAGTGTGCGATCTACTAAAGTGCGGTAGTGGTTGATAAAATTAATCCGGCAGCAAATCTGTAGGCTACTCGGAATAGGTATAGTCAAGTTTCAATTATTGGAGAAAGCATGACTTTCGATGCACCACTGTTAGATAGGCAGAGGAGATCTAACTGTCCTGTGGTACGCTGAAAAGGTTTGCATAAACTCGGTGAAAGATGCACTCCACATAAAAGGCAACTTTTTAGCATGCACGTACCGAGCAGCTCAGTCGAGGCATGGGATTCTTCCGTAGGGATGTTGAGGCCTTCAGTCCCTTGAATTTGCATTTGCTCGTCCACCTATATTGCCCTTAGTCATCCTGTGGAGTTGTAAAACACTCTCTTCGTTCATTTTCTATCAATGAATAATAGCTAGCCGAGAAGTGAGTTGTTGTGGAATAAATGGAACCTGGAACAATTGCGATAGAAACGGCTATGTTGTTATTGTGAAGAACACAAATAGACACCTGTTACTGGCTGCCAAACGGACCGCCTGCTCCACCAAGTCATTCAGCTTGAAAGATTCCTTATCTTGTTACAAGTGAGTAAAAAAGTGTCTGGTTCATCTTGTCCACAGTTTTGAAACAGTCTCCAAAGATCTGATTTTGACAGCCAACATTCCGCCTTGTCTGATCCAGTTGAAGCTTCTTTTTCAACATTCCGTAGTACTATGATTAGAACAGGTGCTAAATAGTGCTGAAGTGTCTGGCTTCTTACAGTATTGTTTCAATGCTTTTTGGTCAGTCCAGTCAAAGTGCGAGGTATGTGGCTTCGAGAGTCAGCAATGCGACCTCGTTTTGAAACACAAGGGGATTTGATCAAACGTCCCAACACACCTACTGAGTGTGTTTTCCCATGCTTTGCTCATCATCTTGGTTATGTCTCTGATCATGACATCGATTGAACTTTCTTCAGGAGTAGAGTAGGCATTGAACCATACGTCAAACCATACATAACTAAGTTTTCTTTCATGGAACCCAACTAGTTGTAGAGCAACAAACTTTCAGATTTCGAATGTTACCCAAATGCGGTTGGTCAAGCATTCGTCTGTCAATCCCAACAGTGTGAACATGGAAAACATTGTATCCCAATCCACTGACAAGCAAGGGTAGTTATCTTTCTCATCGACGTGGCCTGGACTCTGGAAGGCAACCTAATATCCTGTGGAAATGCTCATAGCTGTTATCTCATTAGAATCATCAATGTGACCCACTCATATTCCGGTATCATTCTCCAACGGTCAGAAATCAGCAGTCCTACGTTAGCTCACACGTGTAATTTCGGGAACCGTCGGTAACAACCCTACATTCCTGACATATTTACAAAATGGACTGAATTCACATAATTTTCATCAAACTTTCTATCTGATGTGAACATCGAAATTGTAAATCCATGCAGCTAAATCAAGACTTATATGGATTTCGAGCCAAAAGTCCCAAACCATGGTTTCCGAAACAGGATAAAACGGCTACGCAATAATTCTCGAATTCGTAATATGGGTTCATTTCACTTGTACGACAAAGAACAGAATAGGGAATTCAAGTGATCAATCAATCTACAAAACACGAGCAGGCTATTCAGAACAAAAAGATGTGCTAAATCATACAGATTTTCTTTTGGAAAATCACCACCGAGGGGCCACTAAAAGCCAGCTTAAGAACCTTGTACGACTAGTTCGGTGGGTAAATATTTTTATGCGAGCTGCCAGCATTGTTTTGCGGTCTCTCTTGGCTGTATAATGGTTTTAAGGCATCTTTGCCGTGTATTCACAGGCAAAGTGAATCAGCTATACGGTTCTTCTCAGTGCTCCAGCATAGTGTGAGTTTACTTCCCTGGTGTCACGTACGACTGCTGCGTCAACAACAGGTATCCCATAGTTCACTCCTACAAGATTTTCTGGACGGAGCCAGTATACACACGAGAAGTATGTGATGGTAAACATCCTTGTAATAACTGTCACTGATTTTACATTAGAGTGAAGCGTCTTACTCGTAAAGCATTCTACCTAACAAGGAATTTATTTTTCCCTATTCAGATTAAGGAAAAACAGTGAGCAGCTTAAGCATCAGTTAGCGATCGTCGGATCCACTTTTGAAGCGTCTTTCGTGGAAAAAATGTACAAAAACAATGGACAATGTGGTGAAGATCTCAGTTTTGCTGCGAAAGGCACTCAGTTTTGATTTTTTTCGGAAAAATCTTGCAAAGTATGACACCACCACAACACGAAACTGTTTTTGGTGACCTAACGATGTCAGTAAAGTAGAAGGGAATCGTTGGGCCTGAACGCTGGGACCAACACAAGAGCGAATGTGTGCATGAACATCTTGATCAGCATTTTTATTGGTCAATTTAAAATGCTTTTGTGATTTAGGTTATTCGTTTATCGTTGACTCGGTTTTGAGTCTCAACACGGCGTGCTGGGGACTTGGGAGTAAGCAGTTATGAAGATGATTCCTGAACACTACTCAGCATGCTAAAGCACTGCTGCATAGTATGTAATGGTATTTAGTACTGTAAGATGATGTACTGGAACGAGGCGTCCTATATATATGTAGTGCCTACGCCCATAGCTTGCCGATACCTTATTCTATGCAGTGGATGGCGAGGATTTTCATTCTGTCTGCTTTGTGGCACCGGCTGTGTCTGGTCCAAATGTGTCTTCGAACTACTGTTGCTGGAATTCGGTTCATAACTGATTCCCCATTCATCCTTCAATGGTCGACGTTCAGCTCGACTGGAAGCAGTGCGCTCTTCTGTACAAAAAAACGCAGACTACTGTTGCGTTACTTTATTGCCCCCATTTTTCGTGCCGATAGCTACAGACGACTTATCTTATGGTTGATTTGATCAGGATTTCGTTCAATGTGTACCGCGGAAATTCTTGGTTCGGTCAACATGTTTCTGAGGAATCCGATTAGTCTGGGTGAGCGTAACTCGTCAACGGCATGGTACAATCTGCACTCAACTACCAAAATTGGTGTTCAGTTTGGAGGGCAAGTTCGATTGTACCTGTTGGTTACCATCCCTCAAAGTTTATCTTCGACCACTTTACCAGAGTTTGGTTACCACCCCATCAACGTTTATCTTCAACCGCCTTCACAGTCCGATTACTATCTCATTACTGTTTACCTTCATCCACTCATATAATCTGTTCAACGCATGCACACCCGCTGTTTCATTCCTGTCCGCATTATGACGAACATGCGCCCCACGACTAACCAAGAGTGTTGGAATCTTATCCTAAGACAAACAATGCAAGCGCATCCTCACTCACAACATAAACATATATAT
>NW_008751800.1:581958-609682 GCF_000715545.1 Opisthorchis viverrini
TTGGAAGCTTATCCTAAGACAAACAATACAAGCGCCTCCTCACTCACAACATATATATATATATGCGGAACAACGATCCCACAGCCCGACGCTCGTCAGTTCACACAGCGCCTTGACCAGACCATTTACAGCCGACGCACGACTCACTGTGCAGGAAAAGTCTGGGCTCCGTTTTGTTTTGGATTAAACGACAAAGAACAGGCCAGATTTCAACGCACTCGGTCAAGACCCCATTCAATTCAACGGCGTCCCACAAGGTTGCATCGAAAAAAAGACAATAGCACCTACATACCAACGAGCATACTTCCAAACTTGTGGGAAAGATACCCGCTAAAGCAAATGAAAAGGATCTCTTGGAAACTATGATGTTAATGTGTTAAGGTTAATATGAAGTTACCGCTTCATAGGTACAAACGTCTATGTTTGGTACATTTTCCTACCTCCTGTGGGTATGCGTGATTTGTTTAACCGAGGTATTCTTCAAGTTCAACATACACGCTGAATTAGAAAACAGTGCTTAGTAAAGTGCACTGTCCCATCTTGCAGGAAAATGTAATTCGCTCCAACTGAACGAATGCCGAAGGTACTTCTGTGGGAGCTTCTGCAGCCTACAATAGACTCAACGCAAAATATGCTAGCGACTTACCTCTGCATATAGATTTGTGGCTGTTTCCTGTAACTGAACATCCAGGCGCGGATGCCTGTGTCCCCGTATCTAAAGCAATGTTGTTCTCAGTAGCCATGAGTGAAGCATTCACTAACCCCATAAAATTCGTATGAAGTTGGAAGAATGCAATGGCTTCGGAATGTAAAATATGGCCGCGCCATTCCAGAAGATAGATAAGAGCATGAGCCTGGTCATGGATTTATTATGATCTAAGCCCGTGGGTCGTGTTTTCTCTGGCAAACCGCTTGATATCGTCCTGAAATTAGCTGGATCATATTAACCGGAAGCAGGGTCTTGGACTACAAATGCCATTAAGTGATCATTGTTTCACAGTCAACACCGAGGAGTCATTATATTGTTCCCTGGTACGGATGTATATCGTGAGCTTCCAAGTATATTAAACTCCACCGCAAAGCAATGGAAAACCTTAAGCCGTTTTTTTGAATTTGCCCAACGCAGATAACCCGGCTCAGACTGGACAGTTAAACGAACCCAGCTCTCGTGCACGAATGACAGGCGCACATCGGTTTCGAATGGGACTAGTCAACGTTACAGTATGAACGGTATGGAAAGCTGATTTTTGGGGTGCTTTAATTGCTACAGGTGTTCTGCATGAACGATTTTCGGCTACTTTACTGCATTGTGTTCACGGAGCTATTGCGGCCCCTGGATGAAAATGAGGGCTTTGTTAGCTCTTTAAAATATGACTAGTATACCTGTACGGCTGACAACAAAATGATTTTACAGTTAACACCAAAAGAAAGGTATCTGGGAAGCGAAATTTGTGTTGAGTGAGTGACTATTCATACTACGTTACATTTGGTAGTTGATGGACAATGGCCTAATGAACATTGGGCTCCAGGACACACGAGACTTATTCGAAGTGCATGACGTTTGCTGCTGTATGAAAGGCTCTTGGAAAACCTGGAGACGGAAGGACATAGGAATTGACTGGCTTACAGTGTGTGATCCGTCAACTTGAACAGTCTTAAAAATACCACAGTCACCGAGAGCCGATACCTACGCAAATTTCTTTTTTGCGGCGTCCCTTCAGGGAGATACTAGGTTGCAAATAGATTTCCACTACTTTGTTACCAAAAATTGGGGCTAATGAATTTATGGCCCAGCCAGTTTGAAGATTGACTTCTACCTTATCAACACAGCGCAGTTTCCTACCTGCGCTCTTGTTTGCTACGACTGAGCTGACTGCAACCCGTTGGCCGTTCTGACACGCCGCTGACCAAAACCACACCCAAATTATTTTCGCCGGAACTATAGGGTTTTCGAAGTTCCGACCTTAACGGGCAGTTAGTCTAATCCGTTTTTATGTTCCGGTGACATATTGCTTGTAGCATTTTGTTTAATTGGGTGAAATTTCATGGTCACGGACTGTCAGTAGTTTGCATTTTGTTACCGGTTTACGCGAGATAAAACACGAAGTCGCACTTCATCATATTTTGACGTTCTTCAGTGCTCATTAAGAATAAGAAACATCTAAAGGATGTCCAATACACATTCCACCCTAGAAGATCGGTCATTGAGGTTTGTTTGCTTTCCACTCCTCACTTTTAACAAATGAGATTATTTTGTTCGGCGAACCTAGTCACAAAACATTTTCCCATGGATCTCAACTTCCATTAGGTACAATATTGGTACAAAGCAGCGTGAACTGTGAATGGCGATGCGAAGGCCATCTCTGTGCATCATCCCCCTTCCCAAATATGCATAACTCATCTGTAGATAATAGCTGCAGATAAATAGCCGACATAATAGTATCACTCCTATTATGAACGTGACGCTCTGTAGGTTTTGACCTCCATAAAGCACGGCAGCCTAACCCAATGACCAACGACGGTCATCTACACTCATAACTACGTGTCGTCACTTGTCTCGAATACTAAGTGTAGCTGCTAGGCCCTCGTCTATATGCGACGCTAATATGAAGTATCATCTACGCACAGTAACCTAACCCAGTGACCAACCATAGTTATACGCGATGCTGCTTATCTTTGCCACCTATAGTAAACACCAGGCTAGTATCCATGCGGCCGGTAGAAGTAATGCCTCAACTATAATGAGAGCATAATCTGACGAAATGTCATACCGACTGCTGTACTCGATGTCGCCTTACTTGGCTACTTATCGTACCTGCTAGGTCCGCGCCCATGCGCGGCATTAATTATCCGGTAACTTAATCCAACCTAATCTGTCGTACTGGTAACTCTACGCGTTGTTGCTTACCCTTGCTGATTATGATAAACGCCGGCGCAATCTTTATGCGAACCGATGAGTACGAGGCCTAAACTATGCACACATACCTAATCTAATGGCGAACGACGGACCCCATAATCATAGCTGTACGCGATATTGCCTACCTTGACTACTTTTTGAAACTACTAGGCCAGTGCCTTAATGCGACGCTGATTATTGGGACTCGACTATGCGCAGTGCCCTTACCTAACAGCCGTCGGTGGCCCGTTGTACCCCTAACTGTTCGCGCTCTCGCTTATGTCTGCTACCTATAATAAACACAAGGCCAGTATCTATGTGGGTCGATAAAAATGAGGCCTTAACTATGCGTGATATTCTAATCCAACGGTCAAAGATGGCCCGTCATACTCGCAACTGTAGTCGAATCGCCTACGTTGGCCACTTGGCGTAACTGCTCGGCCTGTGTCTATGTGCAACGCTGAGTATGAGGCCTCAACTATGCACGGCAGCTCTGTCCAACGGTCAACGAAAGCTCTTCATACTCGTAGCTGTATTCGATTTTACCTGCCGGGGCTCCTTATAGTAACTGTTAGGCTGTAGCTGATTATAATGCCCCAACTATACATAAAACACTAATCCAACGGCCAACGGCGTTCCACACGTAGTCCATCTGCCAAACCCATGCTTGAAAATGCACAACCACCTTTAACAAATCATGTTTCTATTTATTGGTTCCATCGGTACAAACATAATGTGTGGTCCATCCAACTCCCAGTTTTTTACTCCGCAGGGTTTCTGAAAAAATGTATGAGCAACCACGGCTCGTACACATCTTACGCGATATCATTTGAGACAAGTGATAAAACACAGTTGTAGTGAATAGCTCACCAACTGCTTAACAAATATCGCTGTCCACAATCCCCGGTCTGTGTCCGCGCTGAACCTGGAGATTTACTGTTATGAAGGTACACTCATTACGTGCTCAATTAGTCCTATTGGCGATAGCGGGTGAGCCGGGTTTACATCGATAATTCGAGAGCAAGATTCAACAAGCATATGCGTTATTGGGCGCCAAGAAGTTAAAGCTAAAGTGCGTATATTTGTTAGTCGTAAGACCAAGTGGTGTAGACTTTAGCCCTGGGATCAAAAGGGCCACACGCGTCCTCAAATGTGCACCCATGGATGCAGCGAAGATCTAGTAATTGTGCTGGTGCTTGGTGTCAAATCCGCCCGTTTGGAGCACTGAATACTGGCTTCACTCGACTTCTGCTCTCTGATACCGATAGAATGTAACTTATTAAAATCGACACCTCGCTCTTCTCGTCGAAACTCGCTATCATCATATACTCATCCATGGTAGCAATCTATCCTACAAAAGACGCCCTACTAGGCTTCATCCAACTCGCCGCTCATGTGGAAGTATTGCAACCCATTTTCACATCTGAAATCACATCAACTATGTCCGAAAAAATGAGCTAGTAAGATAGCCAAACCTGATGCAATCCAACTGCCTCAGATGATAATATTGATCTAGCTAAAGACTCCGAGGACACATTCTTCAGCGGAAATCCCCAGCGCACAACCAAAAAAATCCTATCTAACTGTTGCCCTACAGATTTGCCGACACCAACCCACACGAGTTATTGTTTTGAGACAACCGCCGGCAAAAACCTGAAAACGCCTAGGTTCCGTCTCTCAAACTGCCCAGGTCCCACAGCCAAAAGACAGGCGAGCCCGTGCCGCAGCTTGCTACACCCATTGTTTGATGCCATAGGTGTTTCAAATTAGAAAACGCGACCCGAGCATTGCAGGTTCGTGAGTTGACCTGATCTGTCACGCTACAATAAAAATTAATACAACTCCTAATGTATATAAAATGCTGCACCACACCACCTCCCCAACGGGATAGTAAAAATACCTGCGGTCTTATATAAGCTTTGTTCTACCTTAGAGGATTCCCTCGTCCAACTGAAAATACCTCCTCCTCACTAAATCACACATCCAAGCCCAATCAACTCAAAAAGGACGTCCGTTACGGGGATGTCCAGAAACCGAAGCATTGTAGTGCAATGACGGCATTGCTATACCCAATTTAATAGCACGCCCGCAACTATGCTCTTCATTCTCTTGGCTGTACCCTATCGCCCACTTGTTCCATTACATAAACTGCGAACAAACTCACGCTTTATTCTGACTGTAACCTCATAATCATGCCTGATGGTACGCCACTCACCTGTTGGGTATAAAAATTATTACGATAACGTGACACTTTGGGGGTGCAAAGTACACACCAAAGAACAGGATGATATTTATCAGTACATCCGAAAACACTTGCGCCTTTTCCTTCTCTTCGAAGATAAGAAGAATGCCTGCATACTCCAGATCAACAAGGTTTCCGCCAGAAGATATCTGAAAATCGGGTGACTGAATGGTGGTCTTTTTGCCCATATAGAAAAGGCTGAACCGGGCAGGTTCGAAGGTGTTCCCGCTTTATCACCGTCACCAGATTTCTTGACTAGCGGTGATTATCGGGAGTCACTTGCTACCGTTGAGACCTAGCCACTCATATTCTTCACGTACTGGTCTAACACCTTCTTCGGATCTGTGAAGTATCAAAAGTTGTTGCTGGCACCTCGTGTAGCCATATCGGTGCTCGTTGAAAACAGGGTTGAAGATTAAATCAAATGGAGTTCACTAATATTGGGCAGATAACGGTCCATTTTGGACTGGATATTCAAACGTATTTACACAAATCTGTACACATTTATACACATTGTACACTTTTATGTGCATTTTTTGGGTAAGAATTTTCTGCACGCAAAACGGTTCTGGGGAAGTTCGCATATAATGGGACACGACAGGCAGCACGGCAATGAGGCTTTGTAACAGCGGAGCACTTTAAAGATAAATTCAAACTACTAGAGTTAAGCGTGAAAAGGGTTGCTGGTAACGGGTGCAATTTGATATAGTATCCGGGAGCCCCGGCGGCGTAAATGGGGGTGGCGCATTTACGGGCAAGTGAAAGTTTGCACCCCGGAATTATGGTGCGCGTTTAGACCAAACGAATTTAATGGTATTGCGGTTGAATAGCGGTGAATGTTAAAGAAACTTTGATTTGGGTGAATCAGTGCTGATCCAAAGGACCAAATATTCTCCGGACGGGCCGGCTGAAGGTGTACCGGGAGGGTTAGTGGGATCGAACGAAACAGTCCCGAGAGGACTGGGGTTCCGCAATCATTTTTTCATGATTGCAAGTATGGGTGTGAGATAGCGAGAGATCATATTTAATGAAATGAAGAAAACGCGTGGGGATAAGCCATCAGACCGGGGTATGGGAGTGCCGTGCCCTCACTGCGCTAACATATTCCGGTTTCTGGGTCTCACTTTAGCAGATGTCTTTGGATATATGGTTAAAACAAAAACGAACATTCTGTTTGCAGTTGAGTTCTGTGTTATGTGGGAGAACTAATTTACAGAGAATCAGGCCGACGAAAAATTGCGCTTTATTTTTGGACGGAATGCGGGGTGAACGTCACTAAAATGGTTCGGTCAAAGTAGCTTCTATCAACGATGGAAACTGAGGAGTAGGAGGTAACGGGATACTGCCGGTAGAGTTTATTATGCGTACGGAGGTATTCGGTAGTATGGAGTTCACTGACAGAATAAGACCTAAAGCCCGGCACAGCTGCTGGGATTTTGGCGTGTATTGCAGTGCCTCCAACTAAGGTAACCTTGCGCTGACTGAGCACGGAATAGGTGATTATTTTTCATTACCGATTAAATACTAACAGAGTAAAACCGAGTATAGAAAGTCCCCGTATAAACAGAATTCTGCTGGGCTAATGTGCAGGTCACTGTGATAGCAACGTTAGAGGTCATTGTTGTGAGTCCAAGAGGATTCTCGTGCCGCCCATCGAAAGTCAGCCGACTGACGGGCACAAGGTCAATGCAGGGGCGTAGTTGCGCGATTTGGGTGAGTAGAGAACTCTCGAATGCGGTATCAGGGAGAGAAATCAAACCGTAATTCTGTTTGTTGGGGGCAATTATAGGGTAGGTTTTCGGGGTTGCTGCTAGTTATAGCCTTTGTACGGGGTCTTATCAGTGTCACCCCACTGATTAGTGGAGGGACTAGCCAAAGAAGGGCATCAAACAGATACGGAATGGTGAAGATAGTTACCAAGAACTGTAAGACAACGGAAAGCTAGTGCGTGAGGTAAGAATTGCAACATCCATTGGGGAATATCGGAGGCGAGCTTGTGGGTCACTAACCAGAGTCATGTTCATCAGCTCAATGCATTCGGTGGCGCGCAGCGTAAAAAGTAAAAAAAAAAGTTGGCTGTCAGCATCAGTGTTGAAGGTCTAATAGGATCCCCACATTTTAATTTACGGTCACCGGGATGTATTTCTGTGGTACAAAAAGAATAGTGTGGCGCCTGTTATGCTTGGCTAACAAATTGCATTCATCGTAGCCAGATGCTCTATCTCGTGCTGTCTCCTCGTGATGTCTTCTGGCCCATTTTCCTCATGCACGAAGCTGACTGAGCATGGAATAGGTGATTATTTTTCATTACCGATTAAATACTAACAGAGTAAAACCGAGTATAGAAAGTCCCCGTATAAACAGAATTCTGCTGGGCTAATGTGCAGGTCACTGTGATAGCAACGTTAGAGGTCATTGTTGTGAGTCCAAGAGGATTCTCGTGCCGCCCATCGAAAGTCAGCCGACTGACGGGCACAAGGTCAATGCAGGGGCGTAGTTGCGCGATTTGGGTGAGTAGAGAACTCTCGAATGCGGTATCAGGGAGAGAAATCAAACCGTAATTCTGTTTGTTGGGGGCAATTATAGGGTAGGTTTTCGGGGTTGCTGCTAGTTATAGCCTTTGTACGGGGTCTTATCAGTGTCACCCCACTGATTAGTGGAGGGACTAGCCAAAGAAGGGCATCAAACAGATACGGAATGGTGAAGATAGTTACCAAGAACTGTAAGACAACGGAAAGCTAGTGCGTGAGGTAAGAATTGCAACATCCATTGGGGAATATCGGAGGCGAGCTTGTGGGTCACTAACCAGAGTCATGTTCATCAGCTCAATGCATTCGGTGGCGCGCAGCGTAAAAAGTAAAAAAAAAGTTGGCTGTCAGCATCAGTGTTGAAGGTCTAATAGGATCCCCACATTTTAATTTACGGTCACCGGGATGTATTTCTGTGGTACAAAAAGAATAGTGTGGCGCCTGTTATGCTTGGCTAACAAATTGCATTCATCGTAGCCAGATGCTCTATCTCGTGCTGTCTCCTCGTGATGTCTTCTGGCCCATTTTCCTCATGCACGAAGCGGGCTTCGCTGCCCCCCCCCCCCCGAATTCAGAGGGAGATGTTAGTCCAACGACGACTAGTTGCGGCGTCCACATCCATTTGTGGGGCGCTGTCATTGGGACTCCAAGATTTCAAGTCATCTGAGGAAAGCAGACATGGACTTGCAAAGACATCTGGAAGGCCGTTGGATTATATCAGAAACAGCAATGGTCCCAAAATGCAGCTGTGGGGACCCCGGAAGAAGACCAGCACCGTAAAAGCGTAGGTCGAGCCTACTTCTGCTCGGAATGTTCTGCCCAACAGAAAAGCCTTAACCCGGTTTAGAATATTCCGCTGAATCCCGTTAAACTCAAATTTGTGGAGCCGTGGAGCGTACGATACTCGGTCGTATCATTTGGGAAGTCGAAAAATGTGCCATCCATTGTGGGTCCTTCGTCCCTGGTTTGAGTTAGTTCGCCCATAAATACGAGCATGCTCGTCACAGAATAACGGTCTGGGGGAAACCCGTATTGAACTGGAGATATCAGGTGTTTGAAAGTAAGGTGACCTAGGATGGCTCCCTTCAGAATGTGTTCCATCAACTTGCGCGGCGCCCAAGTGAGGCTAATAGGCCTGTAGCTGCTGAGTGCCAGTTGGCCACCATTTTTGTAGATTGAGGTGACAATCGTCGAAAACAGCAACATCATCAACACGCTACGAACCGTTTTTTGAAAGTGGGCAGTATCAATGACTACCTTCGATTGTCTTGGACAATCTCCTTTTTCCGAACACAGGTAAACAGGTCAGACAAACGATGGCTAAGAATTTTGCTCACGCCATTGGCGTGAACCAAAGGCTCTTGACGGTTCAGGGCACTCGTGCCGTAATAAGCCTCCAACACCGTTGGGGTCTCCACGTTCACCTTTCATAGTCTATCTCAGCTGAAACATCTAAATGAGCGGTGGCTGGCGGTCACGGGAATCATCTTTTGAAGTATTCAGTCCAATGGTCGATGCGTTTCTTTATTTGAGACTGACACTTCATGCTGAAACATGAAGTTTTTCTCCACAAGGAGTTTCCGGCAGCCTGACGAAAATCCGAATTAATCTTCAGTCATTCGTGACTTTCTGGGACCCTTTCATTTCCTTGGTTTCACGAGTCCATTGGACGTCATGGACTGCGCACACGCTCGCATACATTTAAAGCCTGAAAGTTCATCGGGCAGACGGGCCCACCAGGGATATTTTCTTGATAATTAAACTGTGTTCCTGTCAGATGCATGCGAAACTCCCAGCACTTTGCAGAGAGAGCCCAGAGTGACTTCACATTCGATGTGGAGCAGTGGAGAGACGCCCGAAAGATGATTCTGTTAGGTTAGTCTGACACCGGGATCTGCTAGTCTCTCAGTTTCCAAGCTAAGTGTCCACACCTTATTCGACCCTGAAAAAATCATGAAGAAGCGGCTTCGGACAACAGCGTGGTTAAGATACACAAACGCATCCGAGAACAGGCGGCAATCGGGTATTAGTCCACACAATCGGTAACCGGCGGTATTGTAGTCAATTTGAGCTTTTGGCCGACACACCGTTGGAGAAGAACATTCAATCAGACAACTATGTCCATTTCAAACTTCGGAAACTAAGCCTGTGGTCAACGCACAGCTGAAGCAATCGTTCATCATCTTCCGCCCCCACCGAGTCTAATCACTTTCAATTACCCAATTATGTATTAGATGCACTAAGCCTGTCCACATGTGCGTTCAGATCTCCCGAAACCACAACGACATGTGAGCCGTTACCTTGCCACAAAATGTCATCCAGGGCTCCACGAAACTTGTTCCTGAGGGCGTTCGAGCTATAGTTGCTTCCTTATCCAAAACTACAGATGAACATTGAGCGACTTCCGCCTGTGATACTCTTTCGCAGACGTTGCCTGAAGGACTGCACATAGTCCGCTATCAACAGACATCCAGTCAAGGACGAATGCTTCCGCCCATTGGTTCTGAACGAAACCAAAACCCGTACATCCTGCCGCAGTAGTCTCTGGATTGCCGAAGAACCCCCAACTAGACCCAACCGACTAGAAGTTGGTTGAGCAGGTAAATTTATGCGCTAATACTATGTCAGCAAAGGTGCTGGATTCATTAATAATTAGGGACAGTGTAAAACCATAAACAAACCGTTTGCTTGGGGCTTTGTCTTTAACGTCGTACTTTGTAGATAAAGCGGTGTGTCCAAACTGAGAATGGGTTAGTATCAATGGGACATCATGGTTTATTCAGTTAAAGTCTTGGTTTTTAGTTAGTAAAATCGATGGATAAAAATAAAAAACAAGCTACTGTAAACATACTGCAAAAAAGAGACACCTATTTAACGGGTCCAGCCGGCAGCCACGAAAATAACCTACGCTTTGTTAGCCTTTGGTCTATGGACCATAACAGACATACGCGCCTGATTGGAGCCTAATCTTTGTACTTCCGAAACCTAGTCTTAACCAAATCTCACTTAAGGTGCGGTCTAGTTTCATCAGTCTATCCTTTTCTCCATGGGCGAAAACAGGCAAGGACTCAAAAGAAAGTTGTTCAATTTAAGGGCATGCGCTTTGTAAAGGAAATGCTCGCTCTTTAGTGGGTCTGATTGCAGGGCAGCTTACTTACAAGTCGTCATCTGGAACAAAGACCCAGGCTAGTTTCTTTAAATATTTCATTGTCCACCTTATTTGACAAGGCTTTTGATCAATGCACCCGCTATGTTATTAAGACCGCTACTGCCATATCAAGTTGGTACAAACAGGTCCAATAAATAGAGTGGGATAGACCACACTCTTCCCAGATTCCTTCAATGTCACTCCGCGCAGTAACAACCATAAAAGAGCGGTCGTTTAAATAGTGACGCTTCCGATTGATTGCGCGGTGGTAAGAGCGCAAAAGTACCGACCCTAACGTTTGTGGATCGAAATAACAACATCCGCTTAATCATTCCTTGCGTCCTTAGCGCTGCCCAACAACCATTCCTCGGAAGGGCACTGCGAAGAAAACTTGGCCGACGTTATTGTTGATGGTTTGATGCAGCACTCGGGCGTGTGCAGCTTCAACAGCCTCCGCACCACCAAGGATGCGCGGCAAGAAGCGGAAAGGGGACGACGGGATAACTAAGTCAAATATGGGGTTCTTTAATTAAGTTCGCTCCTCTAATAGACAGCACATAAGGATGCGGTTGGAAGCGGTCTTACAAACGACAGCAACTTGTTCCGCCCGTTTCTGTGTACAAGCGTCAAAGGCAGCCATGTAAATCAGCTTCCGGGATTTATAGCCAGATTCCTTGATATTTAGAGCCATCGTTAAGAGCCGACGCGCGCAGTATTCCGCTGTTACCAAGTCATGAAGATATAACACCCGCGGTGTGTTTGAGCGGTCTACGCAACACTACCAAGAGTCTCTACCCACATATCCTCCAACCGCCCTACCTGGACATTGGAACATTCCTCCCCCTGGGATGCATGAAAGTGTAAGCACAGAAACGCTAGCGGTAGCTTGTTTCAGCTTACCATTGTAATTTACGCCAAAAAATGGCTTTGGTGATAGTCAGCAAGAGATGGTTTTGTACCCTCGCCACATGCTGGGTTATATCAGGGGTGTCCGCGCAACAACGACAGTCTCACATAACAGGTCCAACGACTGGAACGTGTGTGATAACTAGCCTTTCGAAAATGGAAGGTATCACTATTCTACACTGAAGCCATGCGTCAGGGTTCTGGACCAAATCCATTGGTTGATGACCCTGACTGTCCTCCTGTCTATCCCCGGTGTGTGTACCCAAGAGTCCTATCAGCTAAACTGCCACAATGACCGCACTGCCTCCGGTACCATTATCCGGAAAGCCTTTTGCTGGGTACGAATATTGTCTACCCCTGAGGTCTCTGTTTAGCTTTCACAAATTGGCTGGATAACCTCTATTATTGGATACGCCCTGACCACTGGACTTATAACAGTAATTTTCGTGATCGTTCAGCATCGTTGGCGTCTCCACATACTGCCTTCTCTGCTGTTGCAATGATCTTCGGGAGTTCATAAAATGCTAGCTAGATCTCCTGTATTCCCTTATTTCTTAAGATTATCAATGTCAACAACAAAGTCAAATATGAAATCTTGGTCGGAAACCTCAATCCTGTGCGCCAACCTGTGAATTCGTGAATCCTAGGCCTGTGAATTCGGGGCAGTGCCAAAAAGAGTTCAGAACTCACACACAGGGCCTTATAATTGAAATTCGTGTCACGTGAACATCTCAAAGGTTTGGCGCCTTCTGAATGTACCACTGGCAACCTGCGACGAGCAGGTTGTTCGAATAATAGGAGCTCAACATAGCGTGGCCCTTCATTCTGACCAATCAGGTACCGGTTGGGCTTATTGGCCGTTGCGGAGATTTACTGAGAACCGTAGCGCGGCAGTGTGGCGTAGAAATACGGCCAGCAATCGCCGGTCGTATTACGTGGTATTTGAGACGTATGTTTTCAGTGGCGAATGCATTCTACGGCTCCTCGGCTTCCATTGTTCGCCCGAGCTCCAGGTGTTTCCATAGGATTCACTATTTGGATTTCGAGAGGTTTGCGTGCACCGTCGTGATCGCTGCACTCCTGTACCAGTATATCGACACTTAGAATTTGAGCCAATGGGTTTGGTTTAGAATCCTAATCCTCTTCCCGTCTGTGTTTGGGTGCTCCGGTAATAGCCACTCCCACAACCTTGTAAACAGTCCCTCGTTGTTTCGTCTCATACAAATGGGACCTGCACCATAAATACCTCATTTGTGACTGTTATACATAGTCGCTGGATGGCGCTTTGTCAAAAACACTCAGCGCGTGCATACAGGAACCGTGCAAGTCACCGGAGTTTGTACAACAAAACCGTTACTAGGTCATATACAGAGTGTGACCAAAACAAACGCCTAAAAACAGTTGCAATGCATGTAAACCAATATAAGGTGACATTTTTATTCAGTGCGCTCCTCATTGGTCACAAAAATGAAAAATCGGAAGACTGTGGTAATAGTGATTTCCCTGTAGGACTATGAACGCTACGACTGAATTCAGTCGTAAGATTTCAGTCTTAAGATGCTGTCATGTTATATCGGCCGCCATTGATGTCATCCTTTGGGTCGCCTTACTTGCTCAGTACTTCAGAGTGGTTGAGCGACGTTTCACTTCTGGGGCGCCCTCGCACGTATCCCGACCACCCTACGTCACCCAATGCGAATACTGTCTCCACAATCCAACAAGTACTAACCACTTTATTCGCCCCGCATCACACTTCGCCACACCTTTTGTGCTTTCAGCGTCACTAAGCATCATGAAGACCTCTAAGTGAGTTTTTAAGTATTACTTAGCTGTCGACCACTACAGACAGGTATCCAAAGCGCTACTCAGTGGCGAAATTCCTACTTGCGATACATTTCAGCAAACCTCATCCAAACATCTGATGTCTGATAGAACCGCCTTTGCTGGAGCCCAGGTAACAGGTTCCTCGTGGTCCCAACCAATTCGACGCGACACCCGGCACCAGGTGAACCTGAATGCGGGTAGCCTGGTTAACCCGAATTCCAAAACAACAAAAGAGTGAAAAGGCTGGAGAATTCTGTGGATTTCATCCCTCGATTCGTTCAGTTGGTTTTCTTTAGACCCTCATAAGCGAAACCATCAAAGACAAAAAACAGTTGCTTGGTGTGCAGCGAATTAGTAGAGATAACTCGGCGAACACACGCACCGGGAAGTTTGCCTTTCGAGCCCACCCAATGCACCTTTACTGCTGTTTAGGCCTTGAACGCCTGACAGTATCTCGGTCTTCATGTTTCCTTCGGGTGGCATGGCAGCTAGGCACCGATAGTGTTACGGCTGAACGATTCTTTCGACAAATTAGTCTGGAATTTCCATGTCCAGGCTTGGGTGACCTGGCTGTATCTCATTCATTGTGCTTTCTGTGAAATGGGTGAAATGGCACCTAGGTGTGGCAGCGGAATGAGTATTTGAAAGGAAAAAAGTTTGGATGGCTGGTCACATTACTTGGAACGGCAATTCAGTTGGCGAACTACCTCAAATCCCTACTATCTGTCTTCAACAGAAAGGTGGACTTTGAACATGGAACCCACCTCAGCCTCAGAGGTGTCCGAGCGCATATCCCTACGGGAGCGTCATCGTGTTTCCGGTTCCGACGACCTTCCAACCTTTTGTTTGCGGCGTACTCATTCGGTGCATGTCTTGTTTCTTTGCATATATCTTAAAGAAAAAGAATATCCCAGACAACTGAGGTAAATCAATAATAGTACCCATTTTCAAAAAGGTTACTCGCAGTGAATGCGGCAGTTATAAAGGTATCAGCTTGACTTCCCTTGTAACGAGGCTTCTGGTGACCCCCGTCTTACGGCGGCACGCGGATCTTTGACTTGTAAGCACCAAGCGAGATTTCGACCAGTGCAAGCTGCGCCAACCAGCTCTTTACATTCCATCGGATATTGGAGCACCGCTGCATGTACAGAAGACCCATAATTCGAGTTTCCCTTGAATTCAAGGGTGCGTTTGGTTCTATTGATCGGTCAATGGTGTTAACCATAACTGCGCAACAGGATATACCTCAAAAGTTCGTAAACACAATCCGTCTCCTATTTCCACATTTTTCTGGGTGCCTAAGAGTGTGATTAGCCCTCCGAAAACACCCCTTAAAAAGTGATGTCCGATAAGGATGTCCGCTTTCTCCATTTGCGTTTAACCTCGTCGTTATTGTTAATCTGGCGCATGCAAACGGCGTCGTCCTCATCTTTGGAGACGAAGGCGAAACACAAGCCGCATTGAATGAATTGATCACCATCAAAAGGTATATAAAGAGTCGTGTGCGCCAGGCTACAGTAAGGGTCCTGATGTTGTATGGTTATGGCTTATGCGAACGGATGATGTGAGGCGTCTTCAGATGTCTCGGAAGTGTTGCTAGAATGGGATGGCGTTAACGAACTCGTAACGGTAATTTGAAAACAGCGAACATTCACCCTCAACTGCGGTGGCCCTGTCAGAAATGGGCCTAGTTGCATACGAAACACGTGGCCAAGCTAGCGTAACCTATGGGGTGTGGTCAGTTCACTCACTGTGTGTAAGTTAGTTCTTCCGAAAACCATCCGCCGTCATTCATCATTACTGATCCAATGTTTCCATCGGATTAAAGCGGTGCTTCAAAGAAAAAACTGTTCAAATCCTTAAAGTATTTCGACTTTCTCGGCATGCATCGGCCATCTTTCTGGCAGCAGCATCGAAAGCTCGACTCTTGGCGGATAAGCTGATGTCACACCTACGCCACAGATGATGCAGATTCACGAAAGCTGCTGTGGCCTTCCCAAACCGGATGGAAATATCATCTATAGCCAGGCCACCGGTACCGATACAGCTGCACAGGTGAAAACATTTGTCCATCACCTCAATCGGCTCCTCCGCACGCATTTCAATCCAATTTATTAGCTATAAACCGTGTACCATAGGCACATTGGTTCCAAACGCTACAGTTTCGTTCGCCAAAAGTGGGAGAGTGTAGGACATACAGCAAAGCATTGGAAGAGATGGTATGTTTAGTTGGTTGGGGAACAGGATAGCTACGCACTGAAGACCATAGCTTCGATGCATGATTGAGTCACTTCTGCGATCGGCGAGTTGAGCATCGTGGTCCTCACCTAGGGAGGTGGTAGTTGTCGACCTGACCAAGTTTACTGGTTAGTGTTTTCATACTTCGTTTCTAGGTCATGCACTCTCCACCTCTCGGTTGCTTCCACTTAGCACAGGGTTGGGCGAAAAGATCTCTGTAAGGCAAGTGGCCTTCTGGCATGCGGAGTACGTGTCGTGACCAGCGTAACCTATGAAGCGTGAGCAATTCATCTATCATGGGAGAGTTTCTGGTTCTTAGGACCATTTAATGTACCTCAGCATTACTAATCAGATGTTCTGACGAGACCCGATCAATGCTTCGCAGACGCCCATCGTCAAAGATTGACATATTTCGTATCCCGCCTGGGCGTAGAGGTCACGTATCTGACTTATAAATCAGTATAGATCGCACTATCTTAGTGTTAACTCTGCCCTAGACAGATTGACTGACGTCACGTCGGTGTCGGAGGTTGCCCCTGACCTTCACAATTGGAGAAGGTGTCCCATCTCCAACCAGTCCACCGGAACTTGTACAATTCCACATGTAAGTGAATTTATCTACGACGCCTCATCTGCAAGCATGTGGTTTGGGTTTGATCCCACCATCTTGTAGCGGTGCTTTACACTTCGCAGGTGTGAAGCGCATGTCGAACGGTACGACAGATTTATTTAGGTCATTTAAAATGGTTTGCATCTTTGAAGAACGTGAATCAAGGGGAGCACTATCGTCCGCGTATCCAATTTCTGTGAGCGAGCGTCCTGGATGCATTTCGATTCCCAAGGTTTCAGAATCAGGCAGAGGAGTTTCAAGCAGTGCTTCAGTAACAAAGTTGAGAGGAAATATGAGAGAGGACAGCCTTGTCTTACACCACTGGATGTTTTGAACTCATGTGGAAGGTTGCTGTACGCTCACACGCGCACATACAATGCTGTCACAAAGGATGTAAATCTGGAAAGGTTATGTTTGATCGCCAGACACTTTCATAGTTTCAGACGATCGACAGAGTCGAAAGTAGCTTTCAGATCAAGAAAACAACCAATGAAGAACTTTGGTATGAGTGGCGCTGTTCAAGAGTTCGTCTCAAGGTAAAGGTATGGTCGATGCATCCTCGACCCAGCTTGATTCTTGCCAATCTGTCTCTCCCGACAATAATGCTAGAGAGCCACGATGGTTTTTATATAACGTTATTGCACCCTTTTAGGAAACTGGTATGGGGATTGAGAAGCTCCATTTGACTGGTATTCTGTTTTCATTCCAAATCTTCTGGAGTATGCTTGTCAGACTGTTCACCGTGGCCTAGCCATATGTGAAAAGTGCACAGACCATCTGGACAAGGTTTCTTGTTGCTTTCGAGGATTGATATCTCATGTTGGATTTCTGTTGTTGATGACGGGCTGGTGCCGATTTTCCATTCTGGCTTGCTGGGTTCTTCCAGCGGTTGTACTGATAGGTGACCAGCTGAACTGTTCTTTGATGTGCCCATCCCATTGTGTGAGTGAATTGCCGCTCCGTAGTTTTTGCATATCGTTTCACTGACACTTGGTTTGGTCGGTTTATCGAATCAGCTGAAATAGGGCTATTGCCTTTCTTCTTCCTCTCCTTCTTCTTCTTGTTCTCTGCAATCCATTAGCGTTCTTCTTCAAGCTCTTGATTATCCGGTGTTTGAGTGATCTGCGTGCGCCATCATAGTCGGCAGCTGCTCGCAAGGCCTTTCTGGCAGCACGTATGAGGCTATGGTTCGAGCACACCCAATCTTCCAGCAACACTTTGCAGGTATGGAGGGTATTTCAAACCGGCAGAATTATTAAGATTATTTAATATTGCTTGCAGTACGACGGCGTCAGATGCAAAAAGAACTATGTCATCTCCGTACTTGATATCTGTGAGTGAATGCCCTGGGAACATTTCGACCCCACAGCGTTTGAGGCCGGTAGTGAGACTTCCATAATTGCATCAGTGGCAAAGTTGAAGAGGAAAAGTAACAGAGGATAGCCCCGCCTTGGTGAACTCAGGCGAGGGTATCCTTTGTACCTTCGCACGTCCTGGAGAGCTGGATTACGGTGGTTTCATCATCATCATCATTATCAGCTGTAATAACCGCGTACTGGTCGTACACTGGTTGTAGCTGCCACAGTTTCGTTCACCGATGATTGGGGGGTAAGTAGCTGCGCATTGCACGCGCGAGCTGGTAAATTGGTGCATAAATCCACATGGTGCATAATCCACATACCACCAGAAGGATGCTTGAGGCCTGAGGCCAGGTCGTCCAACCCTGGGCAGGAGTGACCGAGATACTGGGGTCGGGTTCGGTTTACGGACCTTCCGACCAGTAAGTTCGCGCCTTTAACGCTCAACTGCCTCGGGTTGTTGGTTTCGAAAGGTGTTCTTTTTGCTTGGTCAGTCGGGACTGTTTCATGTTCTCGTCGTTTGGGATTAGGGTTCACTCTACTCGAGTGAACAATAGAGACCGCCTCGTAGCACGATTACTCGTAGTACGGGGTCTCGCTGCTCTTGGTCTGGCTGCTCCCCTTTGGCCTTCCTGGCATGGTTGCACCTTGTGGAACGAAGTTCCAGCCAGTGTAGCCCGCAGGATCGTTGCAGCACTGAAGCCCGACCACCACGTCAAGGTGGCAGCTTTAGGTCGGGATTACGGTGGTTTAGGGAAAGCCAAAAATTTTGTTGAACAGTTTTGCCCCGTGGACGCTGTCATAGTGTGTGAAGGTCCACAGAGCCAAAGGCAGATCTAAAGTCAAAGACGACAACCATTATTAGCCGATGGACGTACTGTCACTGTTCCAGAATCTGTCGGGGAGCGAGAATGTGATCGATTCAGGACGGAACTCCGCTTGGTTTTCACGGATCTGTCTCTCCACGAGGTGAACAACGTAAGACTTCGCAAAAGGTTATAAAAAATTACAAAGAGTTTAGGTCTTGTTGCTGCACTCCGCTTTCCAGGATGGTACTCCTGTTACCACTCCTGTGATTGGCTAGAATTATTGCATGGAATAGTGGCTGATCGATGTCGGCAGCGCCTAACTGCAAGCGGTAAAGAGGTATCGGTGCGGAATTCCGTCTAAAAGGGACCTTGCTGCTCTTGGTCTGACTGCGAGATGGCCCAGGTGGTTAGAGCGCGAATCTACTGACCTGAAGGTCTGTGGTTCGAACCCGACCTCTGCCTCTCGACTTCCCCTGTCTAGGCCTGGGCAATCTGGCAGTATCGCGGCTATCGTGCTTCCTTTGGGTTGAATGGCGCTACAGCTGAACGATTTTTAGACCACCTCCGAGCATTCCTTCAACAGCACCAAATACTCTCCCTTGACCCTCACGGATTCAGACACATGAGATTGCTCTTGACCAACCTCCTCCCTTTAGGCACATGGACCATGGACGGTTTCGTTTACCTTGATTTATCGACAGAGCGCCCCAAGGTTCAGTACCAGGTCGTCTGATCTTCGTGGTATTGGCCAATCACTTTCCCACACATCAGCTTCCATTGAATGGTTTTCGCCAATGGCATCACTTGGTTCTAACAACGTCACTTATTTTGGAGTATCATACTTCCATGCTGAGAGCGTCTTCGCCATGTGAACGCTATAATTAGGGACCACAGTCTACATGATCTATACAGAACTGTGTTTTGCTCATCAGTATTGAGTGTCATCAGCGCGGGACACCCCTAAAGCTGATTCATCCTGTGAACTCAATTTGTGCCTTATTTGGTCGGTGGTTAGAGCGTGAATTTACTGGTCGGGTTTGAATCCGACCTCTGCCTCTCGACCTCCCTTGTCTATGCTTGGGCAACCTGACAGTATTCTATGTGATGTGGTCAGTTCTTTGGTACGTATCTCACTTCCCGACTTATTGTTGTAGAACACGCACAAAAGATCACTTCGAGCAAAATATACACTATCTAATGTCTGAATTTTGGATAATATCCTTACCTGGTGAGCGAAATCCGGATGAAGTTTTCGAACGATTGAACGCCGCATTGTCGAAGTATCCTGGTCTTTCTTCGCAGTGGAAATTTAGTATTCCCACGGATCTAAAGGTTCGTCATATCGTATTCTATTGTATTCACTAGGTGGGCACACTGGATGTACTCGTTGGATTGTCTGATGAATTGGCGAAATTGGACATCTACGCTGAAAGGTTGGTTTGCACTTTGATGTGTATCGCGTTTGTAGTATCACCAAGAAAGTCGCCCAATATATGGGTGACGTACTCGAAGAGCAAAGGCATAAACTAGAGGATAATCTTACTATCAATGGATGTGAGTACCGTAAATTCGTTGCTCACTCAATTTCCAGTGAACCCAGCCACCTTTCTAATCAAATTTCAATGGGATTATGCAAAATACCCGGTAAAGCAAACACTGAGTTCTCTTTATGCTATCATATCGGAGGTAAGCTAGTGTAACCAAGTTTACTGTGGTTCAGCAACTTTCTAAAATCGATGCTGATTTAAAAGTGAAATCAACTGCCTACAACGCCGTAAAGGGGAATCTGCAAAATCTTGAGCGAAAGCAGACGTAAGTTAGTTTCTGAGCAGTCTCATTTGCTGTAGTGGCAGTTTGCTCACCAGAGACTTGGGTGATATCGTGAAGAGTGAGCAGTTCGTTGTTGGTTCCGAATACTTGGCAACGTTGGTGGTAGTAGTTCCAAGGTTGTTGCCTTCTGCGATTTGACTAAATTTTCAGGAGTTCTTATAAAGAGTGGCAATCCAGTTATGCTACCCTAACCGACATGGTTGTTCCGAATTCATCAGAGTAAGTCCAGTACATCACTCTCTGCTTATTTTTAAGGCTGCTTTTTGAAGACCAGGATAATGGTTTGTGGACCGTTACATTGTTCAGGAAGATGATTGAGGATTTCAAAAATCGCTGTCGAGAACGCAGGTTTGTTCGTTGGTTGATCTGTCTATTTTCACAGATTTATCGTCAGGGACTTTGAATACGACGAAAAGAAGATAGAAGAAGGCAAAACAGAGTTGTCCAAGTTAGAGTCGGATAAGAAAAGACAGTTTGTGAGTCGCGCACATCTATAATGAATGTGTCTGATGAGGTTTCTGGACTAAACCTTGATCCACGTGATATATTTACATGGTTTTTGCTCGAATGTGCTGAGTGGACTAAGTGTTGAAACGGTTTGTAGTGTTTCGGAATTTTTACAGTATACCTTCTCTCACTGGGCACACCCAGTTTTTAGTTTTCTGCTGATGGCATCAGTCGTAAGAACAGTGGTTTAGCATTTTAAACTGAGCAGTTGGATGAAGGATGCTGTCCCTCATGGAAAAACCGTTTCTGTTTGATGCGAATGAACTTGGGTTGCATGTACGATCCGCGGTAGCCCATCATCTCTAATCCTGAAGTGGACAATTATGCTTTGCTATGTTTCTTTGGATCATTGAAACTTCAGCTGGATGTTTTCACCGATAGTTGTTCGGTTCGCAGGAGGGGAGTGCCAGTCAGCTTGCCGGAAAGTCGTAGTACCTCTGCACGTGGAAACAGGTGCCAGCCATTTCAATTTCGAGGGCACATTTTGGATTCTGAGGACATTAACTGTGTTCAGTTTTCGGGAACGTTGAGAGTAAAACCGGTAGTTCATTGGTCGATACTGGGTATGCATGTTTGATCTGATATCCAGAGGACACTGACTGGTAACTACAAGTCGTGTATGCGTGGCTCCGTGCTCCCCATTTATAGTAGTAATTTTGTCATACTATGGGTTGCTGAGGAGATCATAATTTGGCAGTCTGTGCGTTATACGACTCTCTCGACTGCTATTTCCCACACTGGAGAACAGTTGTGCGGCGTGGGAGCGAACCCAACCAAAATTTGACTGCATACCCTAGATCCCATTTTCTCCCTCCTCATCACTTCCAAATATCGCCAAACCATGACCCTTAGATTCGTGTTTGTTATTCGACACGAAGCCAAAATACCTGATTTACTGACATCTTACCCAAATATAGACAACAGCAATCCAAAAAACCCTGGTTGGTCTCGAACCAAAGATCTTCGGATCATTAACGCACTCATCAATCGCCGGGTTACTTCGTTGTCAGGGAGCCTCAGTTCCATCCTCCCAAAAGCAAAAATCTGTAAAGAGCTTATGATTTTGTTTGGCCTTGACGACGTTCGCTTTTAAGGCAAATCGGTGTGTAGGACGTCCGGGGCGAATGTCCAAAATGTTAAAGTATGTTTGCCTCCCGTTTGTTTCTCGCATTCCAGGAGTGTCGTATGTTTGTATTCAGGAAAAAGTGACATTCGTAATGCTTATCCTTGAGAACTATGAGCTTTGGCTGCTTTCCTTAAAGTCAATTTTCTTCTTCGACTTTGTTTATTCATTTTAGCAGTATGTTTTATCCGCCCTCTCAGGAACCTCAGTTTTTATCTGTCATCTTCACAGGCACCGCTTTTCCGCTGGTTGAAAATTAATTTTGGCGAAGCTTTTTCGGCTATGGTACATACCAAAGCTCTGAGGGTGTTTGTAGAATCGGTTCTTCGGTGAGTTATTCCTCCATTTTTAACGGCGTCCACACAAATTTCTGATTTTACGGGAGTAGGCATTCGAATGATTGACTCATTGAGGCATGCGGATGTAAATGTGTCTTCTGCATGATTCGATCAGTGTTCCCACAGAAGGTTGTTTGCTGATCGTTCAACCTTAAGTCCTTGACCTTATCACCACCCTGCACCGTAGACTAAGATAGCCTGGTTACCCAAACCCGCCTTCTGGGCAGACCACTTCAGGGGGACCAAATAAAAATAAAGCGTTTTCCGAAGGTTAATCTCTCCATGGAAAAGGTGTTCTTCAAATTAACTAGGGAAAATTTATCGCAATACTGCATGGAGCTTCTGTGCTCTCAGTCATAATCGCTAGCTACCTTGTCAGGAGTATACACTACCTGTCAGCTATTCAGTCGAGCATCACTTTCCGTGTTTCTCTTATTTCGTTGTAAAAATTGCACCAGCGTATTCCGCTCACACACACGTGTTGTCCAGTGAGATCCCCTGGTGATCTATGGAGCGACTCGTGTGCTCAGCTGAAGTCGCCAGGTTAAAAGCAGCCTGTTCGAAGTTTTCAGTTGTCAACTTCATCCCATGAGGCCGTCTATGCTGGAACCCCCAGAAGTATTGTGTAGATATTTCATTCCCGTTCGGAATTCTCCGCATCGCTCATCCCACCAACCTCAATGGATTTTTGAATCCGCAACGTTCCGAGTAGTTGCCTGAATATTACCATTTAGTTATGCGTAATTAATCAGGAGTGCTTGCACCCAGACACAACACGGTGTTTCTCATCCAGAAACCACGTAGATTCAGTTCATGTGACCCTATTCGACTGACTTCGAATGACGGCTTACCAGAGGAGAGCCCGTGTGATTCGTATGGATGTGTTCTTTCTGAACACGCTACCCATATTTTTTATGTAGTCTGTGAATTTTACTTCTCCATAAGATAACTGCCTGATGGAAAGAAATACGTGACGGGAAATCCAAAGTTTCTCAACCACTCAAAATACGAGATGCGTGATCTATTCTTCCCATCATGATTCCTTCTCTGTATTCAGGTCCATGGGAATGAGGTAAAGCTGTGTACCCCTGGGTGGTGGATAGTGGAAGACTTCTTTGTGAGGTCAGCTGCGAACAGGCGGCTATGAACAAGTGAAGGCGATACAACCTAGGTACGGTGTGTTCTGTCTCAGTTAGCGTGTTCCCTCTAAATATTTGTAAATGTCCAGCGACAGTAGCCTGTTAAGGTCGGTGTGATGGGCCCTGAACTAAAGCTATCGACTTCGAGGAGGTGTAAAGCTAGGAGTGTGGGAAAAGCTCCATCGCACGGCCAACCACTCGCTGGTGGAATGGAACATTTGTGTACGCTTTTAAGGACTTCTTGACAGGCTACACTAATTGCATGCAAAACTTCATCTGGCCATCATTTGACCACGAACCTGGCTGAGCTGTTGAAGCACTTACTGGTGTACATGGTCCTAGTGTATGCCAGACAATTTGAGAGGTTACCCACAATCCAGATGGGGTGTGAACTGCAGTCTGGTCAATTACTTCTAGTAAATGACGAACTCTGGGCTTCCGTTCCCGTCTCCCGTTCGTTCAACCAAAGGCTCTGGACCGTGCTACTTAATTTAGCCTATGTTGTAATATTGGTAGCTCGAGTGCATTCGTTGGTAGTCGATCAGCTGGCTGTTGATCTTCTCTCCGAAATTGATACTTAACTTGCGGACGTTTCGTCACCATTCGAGGAGAGACTATCAGCTCATTCATTATGTCTCCTCAGATGGTGGCGAGATGTGGAAAATAGCAAATATACAGTAAATTCAGTTTCGACGACACATGCTTCAGAGGTTTTCGAAGACGTTTAAACGGGACGTATCGGCCCACAACTCATAGAATATAAAACAGTCTATTGGATTTCCATAAGAGGTCTTGGGGGGGCATGCGCTATCGGGACTAAGCAACTGGGTGTTGCGACAAAATATTGATTCTATTGAATCTAACTTGAAGGGCTTAACATCTTGGCTGTTTGAAGTATTAGAAGAAATGGTGTGTTCGCAAGTTTAACGCAGGGGTCTGTTCAGTTGGGTCCCTTTGTATCTCACTGAATATGATTAGGAAACGGGAACACTTCGGTAGTAAACAATAAACATTGAAGTAATAGTCCTTAGTAAAAATCCTCATGATTCAATAGCGACGGAAAATGCTCAACCAAAAGTCTCCTGAATTGGTTTTGAGTTCATCTCAAAAAAGTCCCACGATGTAATGGTCACCGGAGAGGAACTCCGCAGCAGCAAGCATTGGACGGCACCGTCAAAAGCATTTTTAATCCAGGACCTACAAGAGTGGTAGCGAGCGTAAGAAATATACTGAAAAGGGATAATTACTTTTATCAGCTTTCATCCCCTGCACACATGCTCAAGAATCTTGGTCCTTTTCGTCGAACGGGCTGCTTCCAGTGGTTAACCATTGCACTGACTAACATTCATTTCGGGGATGATCACAGAAGATACGTTTTCGGGTCTCAGCTTACTGAAGGATATCATCCCTTGACGTGTATCTTCAACGACACATTCAAGGCTAAATATATCCAAGCGAGATCTTGCTGAGTTCACAGATCGGACCAAATGACTACAGACAGTCCAAGAAACAGCTCAGCGGTTAAGAGGCACATCTGCCGACCAGAAAGTACATGGTTCGCACACAAGCCTAGCTTTTGGGACCTTCTGGTTATATAACAAGGGTGCCACGGCTGAACGGTTATTATTCGCCAGACTGATACGTAACAAACATTTCCCTCCGTGGCTTTTGGGTTGGAAGGCACATTCTGGAGTCCGTATCATTTTTGGGGCAGTTGGGTACCCGTCTTTACTACTAGTGTATTACTGTCGACAGTGATAATGACGCTGCGTGTGATAACGGCCTCAGATCTTTCTCCGGTCTGATCCTTCCGAAAGCCATCAAGGGTTCACAAAGATTAGAAACCCATGTACAGTATCGTATTTAAAGTGTAACATGTAAATTCTTGAAGTTTGTGATCTTTCCGGACGCGCCATTGACTACCAGTATCCAGTGGATATTCAGCCATGATCGGGTATTGGGCTAACGTCTCCGACCAGTCAGAGGTAAACTTAATGCTGGACAGACGAGCTGCCCGATCTTCCGACCAGTCATTTATCAGTTAGGCTTACTGGTCGTTGCAGCGCCTAGTTGTGATCCGTAAGGCAGGTTCGGCATGGGATTCCACCGAACGCTTCGTTCAGCCCTAACCGACCAAAGGAAGCACGAGGGCTGGGATACTGCCAAGTTGCCCAAGCCTAGACATGGGAAATTGAGAGGTAGAGGTCGGGTTCGAACCGTGGACTTTCCGGTCAGTAAACTCGCGCTCTGACCATCTCGCCGAACACTTCGTCAGTCAGATAATAGTTGTTACGACCGTTAGTGTCAATGTATGTATACTGAAAGTTTTTTTCATCATACGCAGGCCCATTCCTGCCTTTATTCCTTTTCAAATCTGGGATCCCCATAGCTACACCTATCTTGGTTTTTGAATCCTTTGAGGGAGGTTGTAAAGCGATTCCCTGTACCACTGCACTGGTAGCATGCTTGCGACCCTAATTGGTGTGAACAGAAGCAGTTGGTTCTTACCGGAAGAACGATGCTCTGATGGACTGTTCCGGAAAATTGGGTGGTTTTTACCGACTAGAAGGGCATTTGGGAGGGGTACCCAAAAGGTGATGTGATTTTTTCAGAGCCAGGCTAGTTTCAAACAATTAGCGGAAAAGATGCTGGAATTCCGTTTCAGAAGAGTTTGATAAACAATCGACAAGAGCTGTTAATTGACACTCAACACTGATCTAGTGTGAAGAGGACTTACTGATTGGTTCTCCGTCTGTCTTATAACCTGGCCAATTTGGTGACCTGTTCACTTGGCCTGATGAAACTTTTGTGTCAAAAGCGAAACGTTGCCCAAATAAAGACTACCGATTGTTTATCAAACTCTTCTGAAACGATGACTTCTCAATTGGTTCCAAACCTTTTCCAAATGCTGGAATTTCGTTTCCAATTCTGTGATGCTCACTCCGAATCTCTTTAACAAGCACAAAGTTGAATGGAACTTTGAATTATCTGTTCGATTGAGGTATTCGACGTCCGGCTCTCCACATAGCGCGTTTCCTTAACATGGCAAAGCTTTTGTATCTCCCTCCTAGTAAATTGGACTCAGTCATGTTGCTCCTTGTTAGGCACCTCGTCTCCCTAATTACGTATAGTCTCCAAACAAATGCGTAACAAAGCGCACGTTAGTCTTCCCGATGGAATATGATATTGGTAGTGGTTCGCCCCCTAAAACTATAGCAGGCTTAGTGCAATGGCACTGATTTCTCAGTGTGTTCGTACCTTGTTCTGTCACTGGGTGAACATAATCGGTGTTGTGGTTCCCATGACGAACTGACCAATGTGCAATCGTTGTTGTCGAATAACCAAGTAAAGGTAGTCGCCGCACAGCGGCGGACTAGGTTAGTTCTCGTTATAGGACCCATAGTTGCGCGGTCTCCGTTATGGGCGTCCCGAGTGCCGTCCCAATGTTGTCATTATATCCTTTTACTTGCTTTTCACAACCGCCTTCTTATATGATAAACGCAAGAAAAAAACGTACGAATGAGTGAGCTAGTTGCAACCCATTGATATAGCCGTTCTAACTCGCTATATTTCACGATTTTAGATGCCAACGCTATCTTCTTTTCGAACACCCCCAGCTTATTCCTTCTTTCTTTGTTCCAGTTATGGGTTACCGGTCGATTTTCAAGCAGTACTAATCCAACCAAACAAGAAGGCTCACAAACGTCTGCGCGAACTGCTCAGACAACTATACAGCCATTTGGACAGTACGGCGTCTAGCAATGTAGTTGACGTAAGTTGGTGGCCGTTGAGCTGCACAGTAGCTGTCTGCTTGGGTCGGGTGGAAAGTTGGGTTTTCTACACCTTTTTTATCACTCGTACATGTGAAGGTATTTGGATGTTACTATTTTACTACCTTTTTCCGTATGCCGAGGGTTTCGCAATAGGCGAGCAGAACAACAGCCACTTGACCTAGCAGCATTCTTTTCGAAAATTTGTTTGTCGTCCACACCGTAACAATACACATTGACAGCACGAAACACTGTGAAGCAAGTGAAGATTGCTTTTCGGATATTTCCAGTATTAAAATTGAACATAGGTATAGGGCAGAAATGAATTCATGGCTATGTTGAGTAACTTCCACTAGTAATTAGGGTCAAAACACGTTTAATTTTCAACCATGTAAGTACCGATAGCTTCGTGTCCAGTCTGTGTAGAAAATGGGTATATATATATATATATATATATA
>NW_008751800.1:609720-636887 GCF_000715545.1 Opisthorchis viverrini
TGTGAGTTTGACACAAAATATAGTAGTAACCAGAATCATGGTAGATGGAGGCTCCGACTGGTAGCACTTTGTACAAAAGTAGGTGTGATCTTGGTTAGGGATCTGTGGGGAAGCACTGGATCAGAAACGCGTGAGTCTGATCGGTCGTAATGTGAACTTTGGAGCCCTCAGTGAAGTGTTTATTTCTGATCGGCTCCCTCAGTCGGCATTCAAAAAGGTGAAGGCTACCTTTTTATTAACCTCGTAGAAGAAATTTCGCTGTGTTCACAGGATGCTCCCTATCCGGGATTTCGGTTAAAACCGAACTAATAACAGTCTGCTGTTGTCCTCAATGGAAGCTAGTTCGGGGACAGTTGGGAAGCTGCCTTCTTGCTAGACTAACTGACCTGGCAAGCTCCTAACGGGCATGCAATAGGGGCGCATATGCAGTTCTTCGAAGTCTTATTCACTCACCGGATGAATGTTACATTGGTTGGACCATTTTCGAAAGACTAGCGCATGTAATCAGTTTTTATCAGGTCGTTACTCAGTTGCACGTTTCACACGTCAGCCGAACCTATTCAGTTTGTCCCTTCATCTCGGTAGAATGGAAGCTCTGGGGAAATCGGTTTGTCTACTGTCGTTCCCAACTGATCCCTGGGACCTGTAGAATACGAAAGAAGTCGTTCGCAATACGAGGCCGCACACGAACTAAGCTCGTATGTCGAGGCTAAAATCAGTATTGTTGTTCTGCGTTTGACCGTAGAGTAGCTAGATGGAGGAAATATTGATAGTTCAGCCTCTTCAGTTAGTAGTCCATTTACCTCAAACAATCATACCTAAACGTATACACGTAATACACTACGCATAAGGTCGCCGAGCATTGTTCAACAGTCCATCGTAAACAAGAGATTCAACTAGGTTCCAGCTGAGTCTCGCAAAACCAAATTTGCTCGCAAATGAGTACATTTCGCTATTTTCGTGGTTTCAAGTAGAATATAAGGTTGACGAAAAATAGGTGCGCCTACCTGATGAGCCCCGAGGAGGGCGAAACCGGTCGTGGGCTATCGAAGAATTCTAAGCAACCTTACGAGTAGTGTATTACGTCCATACCTAAACGTGTTTCCACCTCTTTACAGCTATCTTCAGTACGCAAACTAGGAATGACCCCTAAAATAATACCCTATTCGGTTCTCGTAAGGTAACTACGGTAGACATTTGTCAAAGCGCTCAGCAGCCTCAATCTCTCCTTTAATAGACAATGATGTGAATATCACAAATGCCACAGTACTTAGAGACCACATAATATTTCGCACGTTGAACATCTGCTAGAATCTTATGTTGTGCCCGAAGGATGTGAAACTGGGCGAAGTTAAACGGCGCATAAGATAGGCAAGCAACGTCAAGCGAGAACCCACTCAATGGGATAAAAACATCTAATAGATGACAGATGTACATCATTTGACTGACTGAATGGGTCCAGCGGTTAAAGTCGTGGGCGGAAAAGCTGCACAGATGGCAATTACATGAGGTCTTTCTGTGATAGGAGGGCATGAATGGTAGAACAACCTCTGGGTAGACTGATAGTCTTTTCTAATTGAATGTTTCTGAGCGCAAAAGATCGTTACGTGTTTCCCTAATAATATGACCGGCAGGCCCCCGGGGGTTGGATAAGTTTAAGTAAGCCCTTTCGGAATACAGTGGGACAGTTTCTGATGTATGGTTTACTTAGAATGGTGAGCATAGCTTGGCCGGTATAGGAACATGGTATCTAGCATCATCGGACGAGAAATGGCTTCCGAGCGAAGGTTTCATCGTCCACCTCCGGGCGTCATCAACTGTCGTCACGACAGCGGAACCTTCAACTGCAAGATTATTCTGAAAAATGCTTACCCGGAACTGTACATCCATATAGAACACACACAGCTGAAGCGGGATTGGTCTGTACGATCCAACTAGCGTACACCACTTCCGTATAGCTCATTCTACCATCTCTAATGAAGACAATAAACGAAATGTTCGGAGCCATTGGTTCAAGTCTTCTTGTTGCTCTATCCGAATGGATCGAAGGGACCTTGTACTTGATTCTACTGCCAAACATCTGGGTTATGTTTTAGTCTAGACATGACCTGGCACTCTTCATAACTAATGCACCTCGGTTCGGAGGTTTCGCAGGCCGTTACAATGCTCTTTATGCACTTAACTCATCATATTCTGGTTTCCTCTACTCTTACAGGAGGAGATTGCTCTTGTTGGAGTGAGCCCAGTGGACTACTATCCCTACGTTTCATTCAAAGTTGAGCTCAGCATTCTTGATTCACGCTGACGTGGCAACTTTCAAGTCCATGTAGGCCCTCGTACAAGAGAGCGCAAGGCATAATATTATCTGGTATTCTTTTTTGATCACAGGCGTCATCCTGATTCAGCTGTTTGCCTCTAGACGTATCTTTTATGATCACTTTGTCTCCCCCAGCCCAACAATACCCATTTGTCGCAGCCTCCTTTCGCGATAGTGATATCCTTTCTTTTCTCTTCTTATCTCTTCAACCTCTTATGTTTTACCACGTTGATTTTGTTGAATCGTACACGTGCATTCATCTATGATCCTGCCTGGTTTAAAAATTTGTCAACACAATCTTCAAGATAAACCGTCCCTCGCGGTATTTTCACTACACCTACATCCTGCAAAATAATTGGTCGGTCAACGCAAATGTTTATTTATGGTGAGGGTTAAAAAAGTGGATAGTAATAACAACTACATCAAGTTTTCTCAGTTCTAATGTTGGGGAATTCGATCCGCTGACCTTGTCGCAAAATGGTGAGCGACAGCTCTTCACGATTTTCTGCTGCGGCGTACACCTGTTGGGCGTTTGTGATAGGTAATCCGTCGATGGCGATAATGACGTCACCAGCCATGAGTCCAGCTCTTGATTTCGAAAGAAATGATAGCGATACAGTAATGAACTTGCGATGAATACAATCATTCTTACATTAAGATAACCGTGATAGAACCTAAGTTGCTAACATTCCACAAAAGGACGCTTCTAGACGACGTTCACGTTTCAGCCGGGGTCTTTCCAAGAACCTGCCTTCCAATCATTTAAGTGAAGACAACTGTCAAGAACACGTCAGAATGCAAGGCTGAAACATAACCGGCGTTTGTGTTATGGCAAAACAATAAGCAAGTTCACAATCGCTTTCGTACAGCGACCTCTCCCCTTTCGGATCTAGACAGCCTCATCCAGATCTTATCATATAGTGCTGTCTACAACGTCTGATTGCTGACTAACAAACAAATAACGGTTTTAAGTGAAACTTACAACAATTAAATTCTGCTTTAGGTTAGGAATATATTTTTTTCTCCTTTGGGAGGAGAATTGCTCGTTGACACGCCAACCAGTGTGTAAGCTACCTGGAACGTGAGAGAACCCGAACTTCATAAACTAACGGGCCAGCTGGACTTAACAATTAAATGAAGATCAGGACGGGTCCTGATAGAGACGAACCCACCCTTCACCTGGGGGGCCTTGTCTGTTTGTGCCGCAAGAAACGCCAGATCTTGGTTTACTATGTGTTTGCGGTGGGCTGTTACGAGACAGTGAAGTAATGAACAGTGCTGAGATTCGAGGTACTCATTTATTAGCTTGTGAACTTGGCTCGTGCTCTAAGCTTGTAAGAAACGTTACACAGCTCTGGAAACTTGACAGTAAGGAATGTGTACCGGAGATAACCAGCAGTTTAACTCGACATTCGAACACCTTACTTGCAGTGACTAGCTGAAAACCCTAACTTGAGATTAAATCGCACCATATGAAGTCATGTAACTGTTCTCATACCAATACACTTGTCTCATGCTGCTTTCTATAGATGATCTGAAGCAAGACTCCCCAAACATTTTGAATCGCACATCGGTCTGATATTCCGATGCAGCTCCGCGCTCTGGATACAAAACTTAGTCATGCTGTACCAGAATAACAAATTTGACCTGCAAAGCCGCGCACAAAGGTGCTAACGTGCATAGACGTAAGTCGCTAAGTATCTCAAAAAACCTGTATTGGAGCAACACGTAAAGAACGTGGACAAGTGTGACAAACCCCACGCTTCTAAAATATAACCCAGTTTGTACAGCCAAGTTGGCAGTTCGAACGATACAGAATGCTTTGAAGTCGTCACGACCCAGCTTATTATTGTATGAAAATACCATGTATTTTGCCGGTGGGAAGATTTGTTAAATGTCTCAATACTAGCTTTCGTAGAACAAGCGAATTTCCCCAAGAGTTTCTCTCCCTTTCTCTTTTAATGCGTCGCTGAACTATGAATCAACAGGCTCTAACCGTAGTGCAGCTGCATTGACTGATGTTGAATTCAAAAGTACCTTAAAACATCCAATTACTCTTTTCCTCTGAAGCCTTAGCGCCAACTGACCCCGGAGAGCTCGAGATAGGTCAGCGGTTAGGGCCTGAAATTACTGTCCGTAAAAACCGTGGTTCGAACCAAACCTTGACCTTTCAGTTGCTCTCGTCTACCTTTGTGATTCCTTCGGGTTACACGGCAGCTATGCACCGAAAGAGTTCTACACCTGAACCATTGTTCAGTACCTGCAGGCAGCAGCAAGAGCAAGGGATGCATTATAGGACATATCTACAAAACGTCTTAAACCGAGCGTAGTTCGTTAAGGTCGATTGGCCTGAGTGGCCTCAATGTTCTGCTCACGTGACCGCCTCCCACTCAAGCCAGACGGTCATGACATAAACAGTTTTCGCACGTACCCAGATTTCGCCTTAACTCTATTTTACTTGTGTGCATCGGTGGCGCTTAGTTCTGTAATCCCACAGGAAGAGTGAAACCGAGTGATTTTGCAGACCATCCAGAGTTTGACTCACTATTATCAACAATAAGAATCGAGCGAGCATCTTTGCTGGAGACTTGTCGATAACCCTTTACAGAATTCCACATAAACCCTTGCTCGCAAGTCTGAATAAAAAACTTATTGGATTCACGGACTTTTAAGGCATGTCCAACACGAACGTGTTGATGAGAATAAATCCGTCGAAAGCACCTTCGAAATCAAGCAATAGTAAGAGTGGGACGTCCATAGAAATGCCATGGAATGTGAAGATGTGGCCAACATAACCGTTTCTCGGACGAAATCCTGCTTTCAATTCTCGAAACACGTCTTTAAGCAAAATAAGTTTTGTGAAGGGTTTCATTACAACAGAATTCAAGCCAACACCACGGTTGTTATACCCCTCACTACAAGCAACCTTTCGTGAAACAGTCACTGGTGACAGTTCGCACTACTTGGTTAGGATAGTTCATTTCTCCCAGATAGAGGGTGTTAAGTTAGACGGGTATTAACTGGGGATCCCACTAAACATTTAGGGCCGAAGTTGGTCAGAGGGGGAACTCATTCGCCTAATTCTGAGGGTACTGGGAGTTCCAGGTTTGCCATCGGCTGTGTTGAGAGTGGCGTATCCGACCGAATAACAGGAAATCCATTAAAATATCGCTCAAAGTGTTCCGCACAGCTTTCCTTTCTGGATATGGGTCGGTTACTTGCCTCGAATGGTTTCATTCGCCGACACCTATTTGGGCATGTGGCGCGCATCGATTGAAAGTTTTCTGGCATATGCCAAGAAATTCTCGTTTTGCTCACGTAATCACTTTCTGGATCTACCAAGCTCCATGATCAACTATTTTTTCCGAGAGTTTTTTTCTAATTGTAGTGTGTTCTGTATCACCCGGAATATGTCGGGTATACAGCAAGCCTACAACTCTGTTCAAGAACCAGTGCTTCAGGTAGCTGGCTGCATCGTAGTGCATGCAGAGCACCCAGCATCTTGTCGTGACGGTACTTTCCAGCAAGAGTCTAAACAACGATTTACTGAAAACAACTTTGACGTACATCAGAGGGAACGGCTTCTTTTGCCAAATAATTACGACGCACAGTATTCGTACGTCATCAAATTTATGCCACCCGCAAAACGACTCATCGGCTCAATTCAAAGAAACAGTTGAGTAGAACTACACTTCAGGGTAAATCGAATTAGGGCAATAGAAGAATTGTATGTGGGAGGCTTAATTTCAAGCGGTGGAGTGTAATAAAAAAAACAATCGTTAGCTTTGGCAACTAAGCGATGAGGTGTTGAACAGACAATCTCTGTACCTGTGAGCAGGAGAATTCCGCATTATGGAGTGGATGAGAACGCCCTCAGTCACATTCATGTACTGTGGTCCCCCACGAGAACCTAATTCGAAGGCCAGTTCCGGTGTTAGCGTACGCATTACCAGACCAAGATACCGACGTGCTGGCGCACCACTAGGGGTAGTTCCAGACTCAGTTAGTATATGCGGATCACCAGCGTCTCGGCGTGACCCAATCGGACCAGATTTGCCCGTTCGCGCAGCAGCTTGCAAGGCCATCTGGACGAAATTACGAACTTGATCCACTGGGATCGCAAAGCCAACACCTGTACCCGCAATCATCGAATTGACGCCAATGACCTCACCCATCAGGTTGACCAGTGGTCCACCGGAGTTTCCGAACTGAATTTGAAGACAAAGCAAACGATGGGAGGGAAAATATGAAGTGGAGAATCATAAAACAAGGAAGACCGCTGCCTTAGAACAAAGATCAACAAAGCCAGTATCACGGAGCTGCTACAAAAATAACGTGAAAGTCAATGCTCGAAATTCTGGCTGAATTAACTGATACATCGTCCGAAAGTACTGACTAAAGGTGATCCTTTCTGCACCGTGGAGGGTGGGTAACTATATTGAACCTAGAATTTGGGAGGCAAGGTATGAGCGAAATCCGATAACCACAGATTGAATTCTTATGTGGCAACCCAAAGATAAGGGAAGCCGAGCAACAAAATATGGCTCTCAATAAGCACCCAAGCAAACTATGATGGAGAAGCTGAGTTATTCGCATTTCATTTGGCTTTCTGTCGATGCTGCAATAGTCTGGACCCTTTTTTCATACAAAGCTATTTTCCCGATTTACGGGTGGCCTCGTCACCCATGCACATCGGGAGTCGAGTGTTGACACAAGTTCAGTCATCAGCATCGAGAGCAATACACCAGCAATGCATACCGATGCTCACATACTGTGCAAGCTGCGCGACAACCGAGAATGATTAAGTTAACCAAAGACACTCAAATTTGATCTCTATCAGGATACATACAATTGGCCAAGGAGACGCTGACTGTTTAAGTCATATTCCCAAGGCCAACACCACTAGCCTTCATTTAAAACTACGAATTTATTCACCGCGCAGTGTTTTACATAAGCAAGGCAGTCCCATGGTCAAAGAATCCCGTGTAAACAAAATGCACGACAGCCGAGTACACTAAACGACAGTCATGGTGGCTTCCACGGAATCGTGTCAACTATGGTCTTGAAAAGTTAGTTAGTGTAAAAAGGCGACAGGATAGTTGTTGGTAGGAAGTCCATAAGTGCAGAGGCTCCGGAAGGAAGGAAGCACCAATGAGATCAGTTAGACAACTGGGTATGAAGACTTGGTACTGGTGTCTGGGGCAACAGAGGTAAGTGAAAGGATTACAAGTTTGTTAGAGCTGAAGCTGATGACATTCTGAAGAACGTTTTCCATGGTAGTACTGACAGGATAAAGATGAGCTGACGTATCATAGCCATGTGAATTGAGACTGGAGTAATAGGCGGGTTGATACTGAGACTAATGATATCCCTTGGATATGATTCAGATTCAAGACTGAGAGGTAGGTAGAGAAGTCTCAGTTCAAACGTAAAAGTAGTAATGGGGAAATATTGGAGTCCTTAGCCAATTGGTTCAGCTTTCTCTTAGGGAAGAAGTTTGAGGACACCACGGGCATCCGAAAAGGGGTGGGATGAGGGGATGTTACACTACCAACTACTTTGGCCCGACTTCAGAAGGCACAGTGGGCGCATTTGAGGTGGTAAGGGATTACTGAACCAACATCTGCAATATGGGGTTCTTCCGAGAGTAGCGAGGAGGCAGACGCCATTCGGTAGAAGAATTCCTACCATACATAGAGAAACGAAGAATAAATAAGTGATGTCATTGTAATATTCAATGAATATTTGGGCAAATGGTGATGGGTAATTCAACAGGCGACATGTGAGGAAAAATAGATCAATACTATCCTAGTCGACTAGGGGATGGAGAGAATTGTGTAGGTACAATGGAGTGAGAACATGCGAAGACAATAGGGTGGAAAAATAAACAGTACGGGGAGTGGGGCGAGTGAAGAGGAAGGGATCCGTAGTTTGTGGCCTCCTGCTGTTGTGACCGGAGATGAGAGTAGGAAATCCACAATTTAGTAGAAAACAATCAGTAATAGAAAGGAACTCTGCGTACAGACCAGCCTGATCAATGAAGGTTGAGCAAGTAGTTCGTTAGAAGTTGTGAGCGAGTTAATCACCAGGACTGCAAAGTTGAGCAGTTCATATAATTGATCATTGGTAGGGAAACACATTTAGAAATTATTTCCGTTGAGAGCAATAAATACAAGTGTTTGATACTCTGGGGACTGAATAACACAAATCCAAAAAAGGAAAATGATTCGAACCAATCGACCCAGAATATGTGGGTAATGTAACAAAAATGAGTGTAAGTCCAAACCTAACCTTTAAAACGAAAATTAAGTAAATCGGGAACTGGAAGTGGTCCAAATCGACAATCCGGATTCGCATCAGCCGGGAAAATGATCGAAAAAGACGAGCAGGACAGATAATGATGGGCTGAGTTAATAATCTTGTTTAGACCGCAGATTCTGCAAAATAAGACTCCAGTAATTTGAGAGAGGCTACTTCCCAGGATGGCAACGTCGGTTACCTACCACCCCAAACTCACCTTTTTACAAAAGCTCTGCCTCGTTGTTAATCGTGAAACCTGCCAATTTTGTTGCAAACGTGTCATCATCAGCCGAGGTGCGGCGGTGGGTGTGCATTAGATTACGCACACTACTTCAAGCGCAGAAAACCTTTGATTAAGAGCGGTTTTTGGACGGGCTACCGTTCTGCTTGGTTTTTTAGCCCATATCTTAATTGATCGGCCTACGAGGGTGATCATTCTGGTTCGTACCCTGTGAGCCCTCTCAGCTTATTCAATACAAAGCACAGCTTTGAAGACATTCAGTTCGCAAAGGAATTTGAGATAGATAACTACCTAGATAACGACCTATCCTACTTTCGCTAAATTACACGAATCTCCATCTACTAAAGAAGGACCATGCACCATGAACTGTGAGAACAGAATCAAGCTGAATGCCCTCATACGATCGGTTCGCTCTCGCCCAACAAGACGTGCATGAAAAGTTAGCACGCACATGGTGTTCTGTGACAATGTGCTCTGAACACAGCTTGAATGAAACGCACGACTATACAGTTGAATTATTTTGTTGAATTTGGAATTTCACATGCCCACATTTTTTCAATGTGGAACCAAAACCTCACTGAATTTCATGCAGAAAAAAAAGTAAGTACTCTGTGAAATCCTTGGAGTGGTTGAAACACAACAGCTATGAGATCGCGCAATTGGACAAAGTAACTGAGTAACACGAATGACACATGCCATGGAACTGCACAAACCCACTGGGTTTAGAGATGTCAGTTTTGATCTGCAAAGTGAACGCGGTACCCGTAACCAGAAGGCAAGTTGTAAAACAGCCATAGGCAGGAAAAACACCGACCATTCTCTCAGTTCTAGATAAATTTATGGTTATCACATTTGTCCTAAAACATTAATCAACTTGTCGAATCTAGCAGCAGTTAACCATGTATGTGGCAGAGACAAAGCGAAGAATTAGTCAACCTTACTTCGTTCTCAAGGTTGATGAGCCTCTAAAATACACATATGGACCTGTCAGGGGAGCCAACCAGAAATGTTGTTGGGTTTCGATGTTAGTGGATTGTAAACAAAAACATGTGGCCTCCTAAGTTTCTGCGACTGATGGACAGGTTTTTCGGCAAACGTTACCACAAAAAAACATAAATTCACAACTTTTTAAAGCTTCTCTATGGGAACCACTTACAAACCCATTATTTAAACAGATTACCGTAACAGTAGGAACATCACGCTCTAATCGCACTGGAACGCTGCAGAAGCTGAAAATGTCACACTCGACATTTATCATAGCGCCATTTGATGGTCTGCTAATAAGAGACAACTTGTTATTAGATGTGAATGGAGAAAATTTTGTGCACTTGTTGTCACTTTGGACACAAAAATCTAGGTTTTGCTCATGCATGTGAGACAGAGCAGGTGGTAATGCATCTCTATGGTGAAACGAAGTGTGGAATGAATATTGCGGATGATTAGCTACTGAGGAAATCGCTGGCAAGTCAGGTAGCGTAGACAGTCGTTGGTTTGTTCGGTCAGCGGGCGACAACATTGAAGTGTTGGTAAGGAGCGGGGTGGAGCGTAGCGGGGGGTCAGTGATGGTGCCCACAAGTGGGTGTATTTTCCGATGTTCTACTGACGAATGGAAATCCATCCAGAAAATTACGGTGTTTGTCCTACGGAACCACAACCGTCATTTCCACATATACATGTTAGACTCAGACTCAGTTAGACTCAGATCAGCGTCTATGTACGCCGTACGAACCAAATTTATATCGATTGTCCTTGAAATGCGATGAGAGATGTTCAGTCCTGACAGCTTCTACAGTGTAAGTATTGGAAAACTGCAAGTAGATTGATCGGTAAGTTTCACGTTCTTCATGATAAAGTTTTAGTGCTTCTCTATTGCGTTTCCAAGATCTCGTGCTCCGGAGGTTTTTTTGTGAGTACTCACTCACGGAAACACGCGTAGCCATCAACTCAGTTCACACAGTAGACAGCTAGTGCACTCAATAACTATCAGCTGACTTCAGCAGCAACTCGAAAGTTTGCACGGAAAATCGAAGAACGGTCAATAACGCGTGCCGGTGCAGATTGCATTTCACTGTATGGGTCTAGGATTTAGCTAGGAAATAACTCTAGAGGAACAAGTGAAATGAGATAACAAAAGTACGGAACATGAAGAAACTTGGGTTAAAATGGTTTGCTGAGGGATGTGACGGACTTCTTGTGTCATGTTTCATGGTTTGACGAGACCAAAAGGCCCCCGGTACAAGACAAATGTAGTAACCAACTACATATATGCTAAGGTCCCAGCAGAAACACGCACGCCAAGTTCATGCCCATAACAATGAAAAACATGGATGCGTTAATGCATAATTGGACATATTTCCAACAAACTCAGAAAAACATTTGAATGTGGAAAGTGGTGATAAATTAGATAGAGGAAAACGCAGCGTTTTTCAAAGACGTTTATATTGCCAATATATGCGGAGCCACTGGACAACGACGCGTATGAAACACCGAACAAAAAGACACATTTTCCACTCTGCAGTACCGCTCAGCCCCACAAACTTGCAAAAGACTCTACAATCGAAATTCATGCGCTGACAGTGAGCCATACGGTGCTCCCTGATCAAGCCAAAATATCCCATAGCAGCCTAGCATAGGACATCCCTGTACAGAGTTAGCAGTCATTCGTTCACAGCTGATCTGACGGCCAGAAACTATCTGAACAGGACCGACCAACAGGAAAAAAAGATGAACAGGCACGCATAACTCCCTCAACCTACGAACAAACCACACGTCTGAACACGTCTAATCAGAGTAGCAAACAGAATGTTGGTTGTTTTAATCGATTCTGTCACGAATCGGCACGTGTTTTCTTGTCTGTGCGATTTTGATCAGCTGATGAAGGTTGTCAGAGGTGATGGAAACGTTGAGCAATAAAATCTCCGCTGACCAAAATCGTTTTATTCCCCAAATACCACAACAGTCAAAACGATACAAAGCTCATATTACTCGATTACATTCCGCAGGAATACTCTAAAATTGGATAAGTTGCTTTGCAAATGAGTGTAAAACTACACTACACAGGAATGGTGGAAACTCGAGGACTACGCCTATATGAGAGCCCCAAGAAGGATGAGACTGGTAGTCAGTTGTGTGGAAGCTTTCATAATACTAAAAAACAAGAAAAACTGGATGCCATCCAGTATTCCCACCCAGAAGACCATTTGGATTCCAGAGAAACCAGCGTGCAAGAACATCCCAAACTGGAGAAGCAGACCAGTTTTCTTTCATTCGGACAGTATATGTTGTGTATCTATATAAGTAAGTAAGTAGCCCACACATTCTGAAACACCTGAAAAGTCGTCACTCGAGGAGCTATTCAACACGTATGACAACGTGACGTGAATTTCTTAAGTGAAGCTGAGTGGTGCTATATCCCGTCCAATTGAGAGTCAATCACACTGCTCATCGGTCGCTTGTGGCCGAACAGTTAAGCGTTCAAACTACCGTCTAAAATGTTGCGGATTCGAACCTTCACGGATTTTTGTGAGAATCGCACTTCCCGATTCCCATCAAGGATGAAACGGCTGTAAAGTGCTTCTCGGCTTTTCGGAGCAGAAAGTCTTCACTTACAGGACCGAATCTCTATTGATTTTAGTATTGTTGTCCTGGGTACTGAAGACAAGGGCAGAATGGTTCACTAGATGGCCAGTCTGCCACGCTTCATGTTCTTTGACCTAAGATTGGCAGTTTGACAGTTTTCGAAAGCCAGGATACAATAACTCTCTACTATGCAGGACTACAGTTCGGAACGCGTGTGCATCTAACAACGGTAGAAATAGAACGAAAAGCGTCTTCCTTTGAAGCAGATAACCAGGATCTGCAATGTACGTTAGAACTCACAGTTATGATGGCATCTGTTTGAATGTACTTGAGTCCTTCGGAGTGACCCAAATCCCGATCCAGAGCGGAAACCACACCGACAGTGACACTATTGGCCAACATAAGAGGGCTCCCGAGGGCCAGAACAAAGTGTCCAGGTCGAACCAATTTTAGGTCAGGCGCCAGAGCTAATTGTGGTAATGCCTTTGCAATCTTTTCTTTCACATCAAGCTGCAATTAAAATTAGGCGAGAACGCGTAAACTGCTGGATGACATATACGGATAATGGTGTTCGAAAAATATGCAATTCGGGTGATCCAGGATAAAACTGAATCAAAATTATCATAAAGGAAACTACTCACAAGGTTGCTGAAAACTCTGAAAACTCTTTGAATCAAAATTAGTCACGCAGAACTACATCCAAAATCGAGGCTACAAAACTGTCCGGAGGCCAGCCGTCCCTAATAAACGAACATCACATCATTTGGACGGATGTGTCACGTGCAGAGCATGGACCAAACGAAGGCATGCCCTGATTGGTCAGAATGCAGGCCCGGCATCTTCGACTCGACACTTCTCGCCCCCTCACGGAGATTCCGGCACGACCCTGTGGAACACTGCGACTACCCTACAAATACAGTTGTAATAACTTCCATGTCTCCATAAAGGGCTGTGTAGAGTTACCGTGCCTTTTGATATACCATAGTGGGCGGAGCAGGAAGCCAAGGGACCGATACAGGGTTGCACGACCGTTAACAAGTCACAACAAAAAACTTCCCATGAATCGCCAGAGGATACGACTTCTCCGTTAGCTCGGGCTCCTCCTTCCATCGGGTAAAGATGGGCATAATATGAACTTATTTAGTCTTTAGTACATAGACCAGAGATCAACAGGGCGAATTTTGGATACTCCGTTAAGTAACATTAGTTTTCCGGACCTGAAAACACAGAAGCACTGAATCATTATTATCATCGCCAGCGGCACACCATTAAAACATAATAGTGCTTAACTGTGATAAATCACTGAAGCTCAAGAACAATGTAATGTTTCAGTAATCATTTTTGTACCGGCGACCTTAGCAATTCCCTTTTCCCAGTTAAACTATTCGCCCAAAAATCCATCACAAGCCACATAAAAGTTGCTATGCTCGAAAAGATAAGTAGAACGTTCGAACGAGATCTAAATTGATTTACGGTTGTACACATGGTTCAAAATTATCAATTAAACCTTGTTCCAATACCTGTCAATACATCGTTTGATTTACAGCCCTCCTAGAGTACTAGTAAGTGCGGTTCGGTCACTCCGCTATGGGCTCAAAATGGATGTGGATGTTGACCCCGGAAAGTTACATGGATATAGCATCCACCAACTGGGATCTATTCATTTAAAAAGGTAACTGAGGGTAAACAGAAGCACAACTTCTCATCTCATCAGAGGGCAACACGGTGAGAACACAACAGTCCTTCTCAACAAGACACAGTAGGACTAACCAAGTAAACTAGCATCCATGAATGGGAGACCCTTCTGAAAAGATGTCATGTACAGAGTTTACGCCGGAGTTCCTGACAGGTGCGACGCCAATGATCCTGGAGACAAAAGGGGTCACTCTCATCCGTATCCAAATCCTCCGTGCTCTGTGATGATTCCCCCTAGTAGTAAGTTACTATAGTTCACCCTTCAAGATACAGAAGTACTATTCTTCTGATGTCTCAGGTGGATACAGTGCGGTTTCTCCTCTGTTCCCTTTCTTCGTGTTTGTGCTACTGTGACATATAAAAGTCATTGAAAAACGGTAGGGGAACTTACGCGGATCAGCGCTAGATCTGACGACATATCAACAGCAAGTACACGACCTGGAAATGATCGTCCGTCAGAGAGATGAACAAACACGTTGGTTCGATATCCGACCACATGGGCATTTGTAATCACATGTCCAGCGTCATCGATGATAAACCCGGATCCGGTGGATTGGGTGTGACGTGCCAAGAAGCCTTTGCTGTATGGGTTCAAAGCGGCACAAAAAGAGTCCAAGGTTACTTCCTGACGGCGATGATGAAGGCGAGGATCTTTATCGTGATTGTCTAATAAATGTTGTGCAGAACGCTTCTAACACATTTCACATTGACGAACCGGCTTGCGCAGCCTGCTGAGTGATCAGTCAACAAAAGCAGTCGATTCGCAGACGATTAATCAAATCGGTTTACTGCTGCCAGCTAGAGTACTATTTGTCGTTCTTGTGTTTCCATGTTGATCTGCCATAAACTAGGAGCACCTGAAATAAGTGGCTGTTGGAAATTGACAAAGTACGTGAACACCGATCTTGCGCAGTCAGCAGGCAGTAAGGCAGCAGAGATCACGGCTGATTAATGAATTATCTATCGTCACCAGTATACACCAGTCGTATGCGACTTGTTGAGATGAAGCTTTCGACAAGACGTTTTTATACCTGCTTCCTTCGAGTGGCATGGCAGATAGGCGTCGAAAAGATGTTACAACTGGGCAGTTATCTCTATGTTTGTATCTAGATCTTTCGTCCATGTGTAATGTACTATGGTGACTCTTCGTATACTCAGCTATTGAACATATGATCGTTTTTTACGTCTAGGTAGACAAAAATACAGTTCCGGAGAGAAACCGGAGAGAAACTGCACAAAGTTACCAAACGTGACATTCTGGTTTGGGTATGACGTTTCTCGTCTTGTCAGTGTTAAACCCTTTTGGTAATTGGCATTAAAAGTACTTTGCTGAAGACAAATGGAGACGGTGTTCACACCATTCGGTCATTACAGTTTCTCATCAGGGTGCCCTCAAGAATATGATTATTATAACTTATTTCGTTGGAATTAATGTAAGAGCCATATTTTTAAGCTGCAAGATTGAAACAGCTCTATTACTTACTCCATACTCGTAATTGAGACTACGGCTGGTTGCGCTTCCTGAGCCACATCAGCAACAACCTCTAAGGAGCGAATGGCAGCTTGTCGTTCTTTATGCAGAACAACTCTTGGAGCTTCGGCGCACTGAACGATTTTTGGAAAGCCATTTCGCTGACCAACAGAGTGAGGTTCTTCTTCGTCAAATGATCTGCTGGCGATTAGCCCCGTCAATAAACCAAGAGCAGTGAGGTGAAATCCGTATGGAGTTCCAGAATGCTGCCCTGATTCGGAACCCCAGCGGTTGTGCCGATAATCGATAGTCGGCAACGCAACTGAAACTCGATAGAGTGGATTGTGCGGTTGGAAACACTTCACTGATATGCCTTTGAACAACCGCAAAACGGACCGACCCCAAATTGAATACTGAAATGGAATGACAGTTTGAATGTCGTTGTTAGTTAAACGCAGCGGAAGACCGAATACACCGCCACATGAACCACTGAAACAACTGAGAGGCAGTCCGCATATTCGTATGCCAAATCAAGGATATGCGAACGCTTAGCGAAACCCCAAAACACGCCTAGGTATGAGCGCCATCCGAGAAGCATGTTAGCCGGAAACCGAAGTTAGATCCCAACATCGCTTTTATCGTCAACAGAGACAGCATGATGCTCCGTTGTTGTGAAAAGGAAAACTCGGATGGGGAAGGGACCTGGTGCCAGCCTGCCGCAAGTGCTATGAGGAGCACACAACTCCAAATACTCGTGATCTGTTTCACACTTTTTGGCTTAGCCACACGATGCCCACCTCACAGTTCGCACAGGAGGCGCCGAGAACAATACTTTTCTTGGTGGGCGATTATTCGACATGCGTAGCAGCCAACGCAGTTGGTTGTACTGGACTACGTGTTGCGCAGCCAAAATTCATGTTTGAACTACCCCTTTACGAATTTGCTCACGCCATCGGGAATGCTTGAGGTGCTGGCTGCCAAAAACCTGAAGGCGAATCATCTGTGGAGGCCGTGTTCCGCAATCATACAGCTGTAGCCTGGTGCACGCAAATCTTAAAACTGAGTGAGTCTGCAAGTGATACGAAGTTGCAAATGCGATTCGGGTATTCGAGGTCCGCGCATCAACTTCATTGGATACACTTCTGTTGGAGTTGATGAAACTACAATCTCTTTCACGCCCTTCTGCCAAGCCATATGTTGTCCACTTAGGGGTTTGCGTCATTTTGAAGGAGGCACGGAGAACCATGCTCGTTTCAGTAGACGGTGTTTCGGCATGCGTAGCGCAAGGCCAAGTCACCGTATTCGATGGTGTTGGATATTTTCGTGATTGGAGTAATTACTGCACGACCAGATATCAGTTTTCTAGTTACCTTGTCATGAATTCGTTGACGCCATTCGACTTCCGCATCGGTGGTCTGAAACCTGAAAAAAGCTCACGTCATATGTCAATAGTGGCCAGGTCTCCCAACCAAACAACAATGAGCCCTTGCTGTACTTGGTAGACGCGACTCTTGAGGCCCAGTAATATCCCTTTTTTAAGCCAAAAGTGACGTAAATCAGCAAATATTATTCTGAATTTTGAGATTCGTGCGCCGACTTCATCAGACACACTTCCGTCAGAGCTAATACAACTGCCGAGATATGTAAAACTCTTCATATCCTCCAATGCTTCTCCTTGAGTTGTAGGGGGTATATTCAGAGACTGGACGTTCTTAAGCATGACTTTGCACGTTGAAAGTGCAGGATACATACCAAAAGATGATACCACGGTAGTCAGTCCAGCAAACAGGACGTACTTCGCGTTCATCTTCAAAGATAAGGGCGATATCGCGTGCGTACGAGGTTCTCACCAGCAACGGTTGAACACCGGGGGTTTGAAGACCTTCCAGCGTTCTCTTTATTCCATCAATGAAGTTGAACGAGAATGGACATCCTTGCCGGACACCACTTTTGGTAGGGAGGCTATCAGAGAGCTCACTATACAATCTCACATTCAGAAATATGTGAATACAGAGACCGGATTATGTACACAAACTTCTGAGGCATAACCCGTTGACCAGTTGGCAAAGTCGAACGCACAATGAACGAACACAGAGATTGTGGGTCGTCTGTACATATGGCGCTGCTCTAACATCTGACGGAGTGTGCAGTTAAGGTTGACGCAGCCTCTAGCCGGTTGAAATCCCACTTGATGCATACGAGTCAAGGATCCGCGTACCACCGTAAGACGACGATTAATCAGTGACGCCAGAAGCCTTGTTAAAACGGGAGTCAATCCAACACTTTTTTGTTGCTACATTCACTGCGAGTACCCTTTCTGAGAATGGATACCAGCATCGACTCACCGCAGTTATATAGGACAGTTCGTTTTTTAGATAGATCCAAACAAGCTAGAGAGATACTGCGTGAGCAAGTGGAAGGTTGTCCGGACAAGCAGAACGGTGACGCTTGAGTAGAGATATACACTCGGGAATTCTGAGGATGAAGGCCAGGATTCTGGATTTGAGGTAGCAGGTGGCCAACTGAATTGTTGTTTGCAGTGCTGAGCTGGAAATAAGGGAGCCATTTAGGTCCCTGACAATTCCGCTGGTAGAAAGCTTCAGAGGACAGCCTGTGGAGTTCTCCAGCATTTTTCACACCTCTAATTTTTTCGACCTTTTGAGTGCATCACGCTTCCCACTTCAGCACGGACACTCGGACGATGCGTCGTGTTGAGTCCTAGTTAAGGCCAGGAGGAAGCTGTCTCCGAGTCCCCATAGAAGCCAAGGTCCTACCATAGATCTAATATTTGGATGGGACTAGCTGGAGAAGCTCTGTATGTCTGTTCCAAATGACCTTTAATACCCACATCAGACAACCTGGTAGGCGTTGGAGCCGGTTCTGATAGGTTTGCTTGGATTCTAGGTCAATGAGGCTCTCATTAGCTAAGGAATATGTGCGCGTTTTACGTGGACCTGGAAAACGATCAAGAGTAGCAGCCGAAAATGTGAAAATGTAAGCTAATGACATCTCGCGATGGCCGATTTCACAAAAAATTATTGTTTGCTGTAAGTATCACGGCTGTTCGTGGGCTGGTATAATGCAAGCGCGCCCACATCTAGAAAGAATAATTATTAAGGTCTCGGATCGGAACCTTTGGCACAAAGGCCTGACTGCAATTTGGCGGGAAATGCAAGTGCATTACCATGTTTATAGATCAAGCCGCCACACATGTTGTAATGCCCAACCTGGAGGACCAGGGTGTTGGTCAGATTACTAACCACTGACCAACTCGGTAAGGGAGCCTGTGTCGCGCGGACACACCTTGTAAAACTCAATGGCTCACCGAGACACAAACCACCACACCATTGTAAGGTCACCTCTTCGCGATGCAAGCACGTGTAGATAAGAATCAGCATCCCTAATTCAAAAGGAAAACTTTCCTGGTCTGACAACAGAAGACCTTCAGTGTAACAGATAATCTCCTTGAAGGCAACCGGCCCACTTCCATATGCACACCAATATCGAACGGACAAGTTGCATCTTTTGGTGAAAAAGTACGCTAGCTTTCTGTCCTATTGCCGGTTAAACTTACATTCAGAATCACCACTAAAAAGCCTTCGTCTGAAGAGTTTCCCGCTGACAAAACCTTGTTTAATTTTTTCTCCATACCTGCGGTAGTATAACCCAATCAGCGCTCGTTTAACCCGTAACAACGTTCCGACACATAGCTGTCGTACAACCCGAAGGTTTAGTTACTAAAATGTTTCCCAGGCCTAAATGGGAACCATGAAATTTACAAATGGCCCCAATGAAGTGCAGATACTATCACCGATTGGGTTTTTCAAATGACACGTACTAGAATTGAAAACAACCACAATAGTCTGCAAGAGCAAAGACATCTTATTTGGGTAGTCTGGTTAACTTCAGACGGCCGGTCACATTGTCTTCACACTCTCTAAATTTTTATTTGTATAACATCCTTACATACCAGCTAAGTAACGTATTCTTCAACCCCTTACGCAATGCAACACAGCCACATTGCACCTCGCCAGGATACTTGACAAGAAGTAAAACGCACAAGCTGGACATGTGTTGACATGTCGCCTTATACGAAGAAAAATAACCGGGCCATGAGTAACTCGAAACAAAAGCATGAGCACCGTCAAAATATGTTGAACTGCAACAGTTGGAGAAAAACGCTAGAAGTGAACTTGGTTATTTGGCGACTCCTTATGAATGCGAATACTAGTAGTGATTTACGTGAAAAACGTATCGAACCGATCTCTTGTGTCATAGTAAACAGCAAGTGAATTGCATCTTATGCTATGGTTGTTTCGAAAATTCAGGATCCCAACTTTTATAGACAATATTCGGAGGCTCTGGCGGAATATACCAGTGAAAGGAAGAAAACCTTCGCTGCGGAGTTATTTATTGGGAAACACCAACCATACGCTTCTTGTCTATAAAAATTGAGCATCCGTCTTCTACTCGAACGGGTCTTCCTGAACTTTCATGGATACTCATTGACCATTGCCCAAATGCAAACGAATGCTACAAAGCAACTCCACAAATTCCGTAATAAGTTTCACTTTTCAATAGACCCGAGGCGGATTTACGAGAAAACGACGTACTACTCGCATGTCTCATCAGTAATATCTACCGTTACACCGGTAGTCTGTACGAAATACGTAGATCAGCAACGCGTTCAAAAACCAGTCATCATTCCAACATTGCATCAACAGCCCTCATGTGCGTCATTTTCATTGGCATATGTTATCCACTGGTTCCCCAAAACTTTGGTCGAAATGCCGTTAGCTGCAAACCCTCGTGCCAGACCAGGTCCAACATAATAGTTAAACCGCAAAAACACGTCAAATACTGTCGACTTTTGTTTCGAATTTAGTGTAGCAGTAGCTAAACCTATAAATCAATAGTCAAGGAACTTAGGTGTTAAGGCGCGAGCTACAGGCTACCGGCAGCATCCTGTGCACATCGATCCTTGTTTTTTTCAGGTGCCCCTGTTCACACTTAGGCCATATTGCAGTACATGGGGCTTCGTGTCTCCTTTTAGATACGTGGGTGCTAAGCAATAAATGATGTAAACTTGCATGCGAGCCTAATCGCGTTGCATTCACAATACGCGTAAATGTTACATGACTCGAGTGTCACATCAGATGGCAAGAGCTCACAGGAGTTATGTATCGTTCGGGCCGCCGTTTTGATCATTGGCGCCGGACAAGATCCGAAACGAACCTTTCTAAAAATGCGTTCGCAACCCATTGGGGATAAACACTCATTTGGACTCATTTTGAACCCGGAAGAGCTGCGCAGAATGTGTGAACCGATCGTTTCACTACAGGCTGATCTGGCAACATCAAAGCCTCCATGAGGTACATAGCCAAGGTGATGCAAACAGTGCGCCGATTATTTTACAAATTTGCAAAATGAACACACTTCATCGTCGCACTCTGTTTAGGAACTATGCACACGACTATCCGACTAGAATAGGGTTTCAATGCCTCCCAGGCACACAAATCTCTAGATGTGGTTTCCTAGGGATCTGGGAGTGACTAGGTACGTTTTAGTTAGCTAGAACAGACCGACTTAGGTCCCATTACAATGTGAGGTACATTTTCGAGGGAGGCAGCCAGAGGGAAGCAGGCTAATGAGGACCTCAGTTTTGTGCTGAACAGCTGTATTTAACCGAGTATGTTCACAAAAAAACACAACGCAGATGGTTGGAACAAGACAGGTACATTTGACTATTGGATAGAATTACCGAAGAGAACTCTGGCGGCGAAGCGGAAAGCTGAACTTCCTGAATGGATACCAGAAAGAAGGTATTTTGAAGATAATCGGGAGAACCCCGCCAGAGTTGGCACCCGTTTCATAGTCAAGCGGGAGAAGGAACCTTCATACAAGTATTCCAGGAGAATAAGGAAGAAGTGGACACGGACAAAAGCTCCGAACATTTTGTCGAGTGCTGATGGTGTTTGGGCTTCGAAGATACATCAAGGGATTTTGCATAAAGTTTGGGTAAACTGATCAAACATTGGGAAATGGACGGGGAACGATTGGGTGAAACAGCGACAACACGCGTCAAAGTACGTAATCCACACAGTTTAGGTCTAAGGATAAAACGATGGGAGTATATACACGGGAGAGAGCTGCCCGGCGAAACAGAGCCGACCGTATTCGAAAGACAGGACAGGATAGTACAGTGCGCAGTGTTAACAATAGCCGGAAGAAAAAGTTCAAGGTGATTTTGTATCGAATGCCTCAAGCTCCTTCAAAATTTTGCGGCGTTCTTTCAGTGCTTTGTAGGCGGAATCACGATCACGTTTCAGAGGTGGCTTCCTATGGGGACGATAGCTCTCCAGTTTGTTGTATGCCTCGATCACCTAGGAATAGGGGTCAATAAAAATAAGGGATAAAAGTAGAATACGGGTAATTATACAAACTTTGTGAGTTTTGGAGAATTCACTATACCAATAGAGTAAACCAACCTCATTAAACCATTGAAATGCCATCAAAAGAGGAGGCATCTGGTCGACAGGATTCGGCCGCTCCTTATAATTCAGTAGGGATAATCTTGACTGACACGGAAGGATGTGTATCGTTCTGAAATCCTAGCCGTAAGGCTAACATGTATCAATGAGACCATGCAGTCACAACCACCCGCATCTATGGGGGCATATTTTAGTTTTTGAGAGTGGATCCCACTGCGCAACCAATGCAGAGTAGTCCAAATTTCTTGAGATATCTAGGTTCCTTCTGCACCACTCTGAACCGGACAGCGAGCGTATTCTCGGTACAAACGACGAACAACAATCGCCCCTTGAAATGAAGAACACCCCATCTACAAAAATGGCACTTCTTTTCCGCCAGAAGACAAACGAATAAGGGAATAGCTTTTAAGGGTAAAGAAAAGCTCTTCCTTGTTAAAGGGAAGTCAGTAAACATCAGATTCAGACATACAACCAATAGAAATAATTTTTATAAGTTAAGTGTTTGCCAACGAATCACATTCAGAACCCTTATGACTCGGGCACGTTAGGTAATTGAACACAATCGGACAATAAGGCAGTATAAGTATTTGGATAGCATGGGCCAACCTTACTCCATTTCGTTCCTCGCCTATTAGATGGTCCCAATCCACAAAAAGTTAGGTGACATTGGATAGTCCGGTGATCTTAATTAGTTTAAAGACAATGGCGATCCGGGTGGAGAAACGTTACGGTCCAACGAGCCCAATCTCGCATGAAGTCATAGTCTCGTATGAGAGTATTGATGACTTCGCTCCACTGGAGCCAGTTTGTCAGCATACTCAAGGTAATATTTTCATTCGCTGCTTTAAATCGCCATCACATACAGCCCTATCAGTCAGTAGGTAAATTCTGACCAACTTACGGGCTTTGACCGCTGACAGACAAGATTGACTAGGGATCTACGGACAGTGGTCAGCAATTGTACAAACGCCCACGTAATCAGTCAAACATAACAAGCTGTACAGACAGGAGGTCTGAGAAATTAATAGAGGAATCGTTCCATCCTAAGATGAGGGACCTCTTCGGAGGCCATAAGGCAGAAATAAGCCCTGTAGTTTAATTGTATCACAGAAAATTAACCAAGCCACTAGATTTTTTCGGGTTTGACAACATTAGACTCGATAAGTGAAGCGGATATTTTTGAACTATCTACCAAATCATGGGACAACGAATAAGTACTGACATCGGCATCTGCGATTGCCAATCGTCGCTGGATTTCTTGGCGTTGCATATCCCGGCGAGCCGCTTGCACCAAACGACGTAGCACTCCATGATTTTCTGCACATACGAGACGCAGTTCCTGTTGGCGTTGCTGAATAGCCAAAGCTACTTCGTCTGATACTGACTCCACTGGAACAGCTGATGAGGATGAACTGACAAACGCTGGTTGCTGCGTGACTGGCAAGGCAATCTTGTGAGTACTATCCTGAGTAGCACCGAATTCGCGAAGGAGGAAATGAAAGGCATTGTCCGCCTTACGTTCGTTTGGTTTGTCGGACGCCGCGCAAACTACACGACCGGGGTCCTCAGCAAAAGGCTTCGAGGCATTGCTGTGTTCGTTGGCTACTGTTTGGCCTCCATCTGGATTCTGATAGTAAGTGATGAGGCAGAAACATTGGTTAACAAGTTCAAATCAGGGAATTAGGTCCATAGAGAAGCCATTGATAGTAAACCAACCTGGGACTGAAATATTCCTGAGTGGAAAGCATATGTTATTAACTTTTTCCAGGGCTACAAGAAGATTCTCGTCTATTAGGATTTCAATTATTACAATGTAGCCACAGAAACATGGGCTCGTCCCAAAGAGTGACGAGAAGCGACTTACACAATGCTCACAAATTGAGCACGTGGCCAATTTCATTACTGCTATCTGTCACACTCAGAGAGACGGAGGATATTTCAACTTAGTAGAGTAAATAAGGAAAACGGAAAAACTTGGATGTGTGCCTCCGAATTCTCAAGAAAGGATATAGAAGTAGCATTGAAGTAAAAAGAACAGATATGTGGTGTTCGTGTGGGTTACACACAAAACACTACTGGTGATGCCAGACCGGCGGCGAACAGTTTATCTTCGTAGTTCGGAAGGAAGTTATTTCCATCTTCTCTTCAACCTGAGTGAACCCGGGCGATTTTGCAGCCAGACGTGATTGTTCGTCAGAGTTACACAAACTGTGGAACCTGCAAGACCTATGTATGGCAGCTAATCAGGAGAAATCACCTTGAGAATCGAGAGATAACTTGTCCCATAGATAAAAACTGCATCGTAAGTTGAAACCTGCTATATTCCAAAGAAAGTCCCTGCACAATAATTTTAGGGAGAGAGCAGACGAACACGGCTTGTAGACATCCATCAGGGTGGAAAAAAGCTCGACGCTCGAAGGATACTAAACCGTACATCATGGGACAACAGAATCCGATGGCTAACAAACTGATAAACTAACACCAGATTGGTGAACGACGCACAATAATTAACTGCCTGTCAGAAAAAGGGACACGTTTTGCGAGAGTCAAACGACTGCAAACAGAATGTGTCTTAAAGCTACAGCATCATCCGAGTTGCTGATATGCTAATCAAATCAAACAGTGCACACACCTTTGACTATAACAACAACATAATGCATAGCATGAACCGTATAGGGAGACGCTTTGTCAAACATAAAATTCATGGTTGTAAATAGTTCATTCGCTCCTACGGACATTCAGTGCAGTTCATTGGAAGAGGAAGGTCAGCCTAACTCATAGCTATACTTTCTGGGCTATCCCGTGCCAATGCCGTAGTACGGTAAAATTTTGGTGATTGTTTGTGATTCAGATGGAGCTGCGATGGAAAGACCCATGAGGGGCGTGAGCTACCACAAGGTACGCCCTTTGGATTGGCTTTGAACCCGCGTTGCTTCGCGGTCAAAGCCTGACGCAATGAAACTCCCCTTCCACTGGACTAAATGTAGCCACAAGATCTTCGCACAAATCCATCATCTCGCTAAAACCCAAACCAACGGGCTCATTTTGTGTTGTAAATTATCAGTGTACTCAAGGCAGCCGACAGTACAGCACATCTATCAAGGTTGCATTGGAAAAATCGCCTGTTGCACATATTAGGACCACATCAATTTTTACAGAGGATGACTTTTACAGTAGATTCTACAAAACGTCTACTCAAATCATGTGTATCAAAAGCTCAAGAGTCGTGTTTGAACAGTGATTGTGCGGTGAACCAAAGAACAAGGAACAAGGTGAGGGGCTCCTCGCCTACTAACTAGTCAAACTCAGCATGACTAGTGATTTTCACTCAGTCCTCTGAAGACCCTTCACAGTTGGAACCCCCTCTAAGAAGACTATGTGACTTCATGTGTCGGGTTGGTCCTACCTCCCAATACATCCGAATCCTCTTGATTTTGGGAAGGTCATGATGAAAAAGGAAGAAAGTACTGAGCTATCAGATACAAGAGCAAACCAACCACAATGAGGAATTCTTGGTGGCTTCAGGTAGTCTAAGCGCCCTATTTTATTATTGAAGCTGGTGTGAGGAGTATGCATACCATAGCTGATAGCCTGCCTATGTGGGTCAGTCGAACAATAGATTATCGCTTAGCAATGTGCTGAGATTTAATATGGAAATAGTAACAAATCATGGAAACTCACGTTTACATCCGATAGAGAATTCACTGAAGTCGGTATGCGGACTACATCAGCCTCTTCGCCTGTCCCATTTGCCAGGTGATCAGAGGTGAACACATCACCATTTGATTGCATTGTAGAGTTTGTAGATTTGAATGATGGATTGGTTGGATGAATACCCGATTCAACATCAATCGGCAGTTGAACGCAATTGAGTCCTGGTGAGGATGCAGTTTCTGTGCGGCCACGTTTGGAACTAGTAACGTCCAAACCGGTTCGATTGCCAGTGCAGTGGTCGAATTCGTGCGCAATCACTGCGTCCATCTCGTCCTCATCTTCAGTGAAGCATACACCGTTGACTAAAGGTTCTCGTGTGTGTTTTGGTGAAGTAACGTGCTGCATTGACGGAGAAAGAGCAATTATCTCCTTGTAGTGATACAGTATTTTTCGGACGAAGAAAACAAGGCGTACGGATTGAGAGTTTCTAAACCAACATCACATGGGGGTGTTTACGTTAGGAACCAAATCTGTAGCGTAAGTGAAGTGGTGAATGACTAACGAGCAAATGCAAACTAAAAGCAATCGAGGCACGATGACTGTTAGAAACAGCGGCTGTAGTATAACCTACCGAGTTGTGAGGTGAACAGTTCAACTGTTCCAGTGAAGGGTCACATCCATTTGTTTGACTACGCAACGCTCTGACGCAACCTGTCTGTCGAACGCTTTTACGCAGCGTTCGGTCGCTGTAATGCTGACCGGACTCTGCGGTACCATTGGTCGAGAGCATCTGATCGGACTCCTCCAGTTTGATGGAAAAATTCCGATGGGAGTCTGATTCTGCAGTTTCGGGAGGGGATGGTTCTGGTCCAGGATAAAAAACAGAGACATGTAGGTCAGTCTCAAGATGTCTAACAAAGGGACTGAAGGACGGATAAGAAGCGGTTTTAACACAGCTGTATAAAAACACGCGTATCTTCTGCGAGCTGAATAAGTGGTCTATAAGAATAGTGATCTATAAAATAGTACGAGGAAATCAAGTAGTTTCCTTGAATGACAATGGTGTTCAAGATTTCTAATCTTATTGACGCTCAGCTTAGAAGGTGAAGTGTGGCGAACAAAGCCTGTTTTCCGTGAGCGACCCTCTGACTAGTACATCGCAACTGATGTGAGAAATACGAACAGGGCGCAGTAGAGCAATTACAAAGGTGAAACAGACGGTCAAAAGTATAACATATCAAAAGAGTCACACCACTGACAAATACACACTGGAGCGAGGTACTGAATGTGAGCCATCACAAGTTCAAAGTTTGCATACAAATTTTTGAATGCAAAAGTTAGAACTGCGTAATTGGACCCGTCACGAAGAGACTGGACCTTACCGTGGTGTGACGGTTTGCGCACCTCAGCGATCCATTG
>NW_008751800.1:639769-660505 GCF_000715545.1 Opisthorchis viverrini
CAATCGTTGTCTGAGAACCATAGCTCGTGTGGGTTGGTGTCAGCGAATCCGTAACGAGGCAGTTAGAAAGCGTGTTTTCGGTTGTGTAACGGGTACTTCCATTGAAGAATGTGTCCAGCACCAGAAGCTGCGTTGGTTGGGACATGTTTTACGCATGCCGAATCATCGTTTACCGAAAAAGTACTATTTTCTGCTGTCGTTGATGATGATGATGATGCGTAATTGGACTATGATTGCCCCAGCTATAGATAACAGTCGGGTTATCACATATTGTGATAGGCAATCAGTAGATGATACCGAATGTTCAATAGTATACAGTATGGTGCTGTATCAGCATCCCCCTTCTTCATATGAACATCCAACAAGCGGAAGCATTCATTGATATCTTGCTCCATAAAGGTGATATTTTGGTGAGCTGAGTAGAAAGTGCAGAGTACATCATTCATGTCGGCGTCGTCATGTGACTGCTTCCTAATTTACTCATAAATATAGCGCCAAAATGAGAGCTAGCGCAGATCCCTTCGCTGACCCCTCTTTCCGTGCGCAGACCTCGTCAGTGAATCGGATTTGAACGTTTCGCGTGCAGTGCAACATAGTTGTTTGGGTTCTGAGACAGGAATATCAATGTCCCTGCCACTCAGTGAAGTAATAAATATAGTTTGTGTTTTCTCCAGTAGCATATTTGTAAGAATCGGTTTAATATCATATTCCGGTTAAACAAATGTCTCTAATCTGGAGACGAAGTGAAAGGTGTCCTCGAGGCTGTATAGTGTCAGTTCATGCTTGAGGGGCACAAGAGTTACTTTGCCAACGCATGACCAGACCAGTTAGGCAGGGCAAGAATAGAGCTCATGGATAAACCGGATCTATGCACTTTTGGAAGACCCTACAATCTAGGAAACATCGTATCGTTTGAACGGATGAGCGAAAACATAATGCGCGGTCTAGCTTGGTCGAAGTAATATGAAACATTCGGTTGTACCCAATGAATCCCTATGGAGTGATATCATTGTGAGCTCAAGCCTTGCAATCTACCGTACGCACATGATCTTATTCCTCCACTCGCTTTGAAATGGTCGAAAATCAAGTTTACGGGTCGCCAACGAAGGTGTCATAGCTTTCACTACATACAAGGCACGAGAATATGCATAAAATTGATTGAACGGCCTGACAGTGAATCAACCAATGTGCGCACTCACGTACACACACAATTGGTTTGGAAAGGAGGTCAAAGGTTAACACATAAAATGGCAGAGAAAATGGAATGGGGCCGTATGAAGAGTTCAGCAAAACGACAGGTGATTTTTCACCTATCGATTCAGCGACTGGTAAAGTTGATTCGGTGAGAATACCTTGATACAAGCTATATTTGGGTCCAATAAGCTTCGGAATGAAGGGACAATTATCTCTGGCAATGGTTAGCCTCCAAGGCGATCCTGACTATGTTCGTCACATTTATGCCTTACGATGAGAGAACTACCGCCCACCAACAATTGTTTAAATCGGCATTTCACATAGTGGTAGAGCGCTCGTTTAATCAACTTTACGAAATCCAACTCCTATGAGAAGTTCCAAGAGGTCACAGACCACCAATACTCGAGCTCAATAATCAGCAATAATGATGGTGCAGATCATAACCCAAGTGAATATGGGGTTTGTTGGGTGAAAAAACAACGAATGTCATACTCGTACTCCATATCCGTACAACAATATACGGGAATATGTAATCACTGAACACTCATCAAATGAGTGAAAGAAACCCCACTATGCCCCATGCGACAATGATAATGTAACTCAGTCTGGTTGGAATGCAGACAGATAGACCCGAAAATGAAAGCACAGTTCATTACCTTTCGCGTGACCAGTAGGAGATCGTAAACCCCGACCAAAAGAGGAGCGACGACGTTTGACCGAAGAAAAGCGCAAAGTAGTTGACGCGTCCGTATCCGAAGGAAGAAGTGTACGATTATCTTTGGAATTCGGTGAAAACGGTTGAGAGTTTGGACAGCTAGGGGTGCTCATGGTAGTTTTTGCGGACGGATGGGGGTCTGCCCGTGATCTCGAGCGAAGTATCCACTCGAAAAAATCCTCCATTTTGACTGGATCAGGACAGTCCTTAGGATCTGTGTGATGGTTCATTTTCAGTGGGATCAAGCCCAGATCGTCCATCGCCTGCGCTATCTTTTTCTCCACACGGTATGATGAACTCACATGCATTTGTTTAGCCAAGGCTTTTAGGGGTTGACACGCCTTTGCCGATATTGCATGGCGTATTTCATCTGTCAGAACCGGAAACGCTAAGCAATGGCCGGTGTTGGTACAGTCTGCGTCAAAAGAGCTGTCACGGTTTGAATCAGTTTCGGTTTTGAGTAGTTCACTAGTGCTGGAGGAACAGACAGCAGACCCATCCTCACTTTGTTCCTGAGTTTTTGCTGAGTCTTCTGTCGTTTTGGCTGAAATTGCCAGGCGAAGTATAAATGTATACATATAGACAGGGTGAATAAAACAACTCTTTGAGTCGCATCATGTGCTACACATGCAATGCCCACAAGCACCACTGCGACTCTTCGGTTGAGCCTAAATTAGACAATTAAGTAAAATGGATACGAATCACGGTTAAACAACAAAAAATTCGTATCACTAATGATTGTTGCATTGTCCCTTTACTCAAATTTACCTATCTGGACCTCGCTAGTCAATCTATCATAATTACCATGAGGATGGCGAATTGCGGTCGTGGGGATAGCAATGCTTCCAGTGCGCCAAGCATTTGTTTTCGTGCTACTCGTATATTACAAGTAGGTAAAAAACAAAACGAAATTCAATGGAGGAAAATGTTGGTAGCTCAGGTAGGGTACATGGCCGCTGGCTTGTTCGCTGAGAATTTATGGCTGAGGCGGTAATACAAAGGCTAGAGCGTGCGGCACTGCCGATCATCAATCCAAAGCTGTGAATCCGCTACGTAGACGACGCCCTTTTCATCATGAAACAGGATTCAGTGCACGACGCACATGAACTGCTAAACACAACGTGTGAAGATATCAAGTGCACAATCGAACTGGAAAGAAACAATCGGCTACCATTCTTAGACGTTTTAGAGAACAGAAAGGTGGGTGGGACGCTGGAAACCTGCGTATACCGTAGAGAGACTCATACGGATCAAATACTGAAATACAACAGCAATCATCCAGTAAACCACAAAAAGAGCTGCGTCGAAACCTTGTTCAAGAGGGCTGAGACACTCTGCAGCACAACAGAACTACGGAAGAAGGAGGAGGACCATCTATTCAGAGTCTTCCAGAACAATAGATATCCAAGGAGTTTTATCAAGAGAAGCTTGAAGAAGAAGGTATCTCAACAACAGCATGAACAAACCACCGGACGGGTGGTCCTACTTTACATCGAGAATACATCAGAACTTGCAACCAGATTATTGGCTCAAAAAGGAATCTTCGTGACCCAAAAACCGAGTAGCCACCCTAAAGTAATTAATCTCTAGACCGAAGGACGACCGGGACAAAACCAAGAGGAACAACGTGATATACCAAATCAACTGCAACAACTGCAACAAATTCTATGTTGGACAGACTGGGAGGAAATTATGTACACGAATAAAGGAACACAACGCGGCTGTCAAGGGGCATGACCCCCTGTCCTTGATATCTATACATGAGGACCAAGAAGGCCACAAATTCAATATGGAAAACGCAAAAATTTTTGCATACGGAGAAACGCGACACGGAAGAGAATTTCTGGAAGCATGGTACTACATGGCATATTCGATCGAACTGGATCCCATCTACACATATCTAAGTAAAAAAGACCAACATCTCAACCGGAACACTCAAGGAGGACCGAATACTGGATTCACAAACAAGGAAACAAGGAACTCCTCGGGATCAAACTAATGAAGGTCACAAGCCGGAACTCGGAAGGACAAAGGTCACTCCAACATCGACCAGATTACGACGGCGAGGGATGCCAAGCTCAAAGGTCACGTGGGCATCGGTGAATGAGGAGACGGGGTAACAGAGCAACCAATGGAACCGCCCGACCAAACAACTAATCGCGATCAAAGGCCATCCCCGGCTACCAGAACGTATATTAACACACACGTAACACTACTCAACGCACAACAACTAACCCACCGCTACGCACAACTATGCTCCTCAATAACGCACTGATGATGCCACCCAGATTGGTGATGAAACATTTGCGGTCAAATTGTCCAGCTCAACGAACAAAACGAAATACATGGAGGCCAGGGTTCAGCTGCCAGAGAGTAGGTACAAAAGCGGCATTTCCCATGGATCGTCAAATGCTATCAATAACCCGTACTGAATCCACTTAAACTGGTGCGTCAGCCCATTCCTCCGGATCTACGAGAACACCGTTACTGTCACTCAGTGTTAGCGGCATGGCGGAGAGCGTGAATGCGCGTACGTGTCCTCCATTCTGATGAATGAAACGTCGTCCACTACACCACCAGAGGGCATGCTGACATAATCCCGAATCGGAAAATGTGGCCAAAACAAGTAAATGTGGATTGACATATTTAATAACCAACAATTGTCCGAACGGATTGGTTGGTAAACTTCGGAAATCCCTGCACCCTCAGCTGGAATCCCATCGCATTGAGCTCTGCAACTACCACGGTCAAGCCGCTTTTCTTTAACAAGTATGTTCAGGCGGGTGGATAGAAATCGGCAGATCCCATTCAGTAATGGAATACGAAGGTCCATATACCTCTATCGTGAAACCATTATCAGCCTCACATCTGAAGTGTAACGAGGATTTTGTACACGTGTTTCTCATTCTTGAAGGCCTGAAGGCCACACTGAAAGTCAGTCTCGTCCACCTACGCCACGAATATAGCCTAAAAGTTAGGCGTCATGTTATCAAACAAGTGGTAATGCGAGTAGAATAAGTCGGATGGGATCACTGGGGGGGGGGGAATAGGCGAGCAAATCAGCCTATGTACCGACCGACTTAGATAGACTCATCTCCAATAATAATAATATAGAAGCGGTCCTTACGTTATATGACAGATAACTCCTTGAGCTCTCTCCTCCTATCATACTAAAACCATCTGGACTATTCTAAACTCATTTCTTGTTATTATTGCGTCCTCCACAGGGACCGATGACTAAGTATTTGTCAGTAGTCAGGCTGTTTGAGTAAGCCAGCAGTCAGTTAGACTAAGAAACCACACAAGATCGAATACACCAGTCGTGCAAACCGGTAGACCACCGCGAAGTGCGGAACGTAACAGCTTGGAACTTTCAAAGGGTCACGTGATCGATCCATCTAAGTGCACCTGATACATCACAAAAAGAGTGAGAGGTTTTCTTTTGCTAAGCTTTTAGGGAGTCGACCGCACCTTTACATCCGGTAAAATGCGGAATTTGCATATTAGTAACTGTCAGGAGATCGATGACTATTCACTCGGACGAGCCAACGGCTGGTTGGACCGAGAATCAAACCTGGAACTGGAAACAAGTATGCAACTTTTTACAAGTAGGAGCGTCCTCCAGCGTTTTAAATACGTTAGTCCGTGGGTTGGACAGATCTTATCCCCAATGTTTGGCACACACGAAATGAACTTTTTCAGCTCATGTAAGCGTTGAATCTACAATGTAAACTGGCATCAGCATTACAGGACTTCAGGATAACAACGGTTCCCAAGAATATTTTGTCCTATTTCACCTAAGCAGTCAAGTGCTATGGTTTTCACTGTGCTATAGCCCATAAATAAAATCGATTTCCTAACCTGGTGGCCAATCCGCTCTGCTCCCGGTAGATAACGAATTCCTCGTAGCGCCAATATTTTCAGAAGCAGTTGATTGCGCTCTGTTTTCTAGGACTACGTTTAATCGCAGAGATGAGGTAAACTCATTCAAACTCTAGAAACACCTTAGCGATGAATCTGGGATAAGGAACCAAACGTGCAGGGTTCACAGAGGGGACAATAATATGGGAAAGCGTTTCTGACCAATTGTACTTTTTTGTCAGGTCTTGAGTTGGAAGTGGTCTATTTCAACCAATGCAATATGGAGGAGCAGAAAGCTCTTCTATTGGTGAGAGCACAACTGACACAGACGAGTGATACACACCCGTGGCAAGTCAGAAACATGTTGAACACCATCACCACAGGGCCGCGTTCTCAACCTGATGGTCTGAAAATCAGACCACACGACATCGATGGCTTCATTTATACAACACCACAAAACCCGGTACAGTATAATCCAAGAGCGATTGACAAATGTGGACAGAGTACTTACCGTCTTCTGAGAAATGACGAATACATTCTGTAAAGCTGAACACAACGTTCTCCTGATAGCAGGAGTTCAAAAGCGATTGAGACAACTTCTCCAGTCCGCAAGCCTCATTAGGCGGTTTTCTTTGAATTTAAGATAAGAAAAGGAGCATAAGTCATTCGAAGATACAGCTTTTACATAGCGCTCGAGCACGTTTCGTTAAGATATGCTCAGGATGTGTCGTATACAGCAACTGATATTACATGTAGACCTAAAAGAAGCTACTAAACATAAGGTCGTAGCATGAGACAGTGCTGACCTGATTGATTGTCAACCCAGATAGACCTTGAGCGGTCACACGATGGTACCACGTGAAGATACATCGATTAGAATATACCGACAATGCACGCAGGCGAACGGTGATACATGAAGTAGAGCATCAGAAATCTAGAACATGAGCTAACTTACAGCTTGGTTTACTATCGCAATACATGACGAATGAGCACTTTAATCCCAGTGGGATCGCAGTAATGCGTTACAGTGGAGAAGGGAAAATTCAGACTCAAAGTGGATCAAAATTATCATTAACCACCGGTCGTTCATGTCGAATAAGAAGGAGGGAAAACAAAGTCGTCCATTTGGGACTGACAAACAACTAATAATTACGGTACACTCACACCATTCGACCTACTTATTGAGTAGTCAGAGGTGGATCAAGTGTTAGCACGTATAGTGCAGCGATGATATGTTGTTTGGATTTCGATCGAAATGTGGGAACGTCGTTGACTGCTTCAGGTGACACTACTAGCCGTCACTATGGATCGTAACTAGAAGCAAAACTATGGACATGATACCACCAATACTGAATGTCATGGGTTGTTTACGTGGTGCCCACGTGTATACCCATCAAAGAGACTGCTTTCCTCCGTTCACAGGTAACGACAACAGTGCTAGCCAAAAACGAAACTTCTCGAGCGACAGAGAACCCTTTGACTCCATTAAGCAGCTGACTGCTAACGAGGGTTCACGACAGGGTGAAGAGTTGGTCAGGCTTTTGGTAAGCATTAGAACTTTACGAGACCCTATCCTAGGCACCCTATCAACACAGCACCGCGTATTCAAGACAAAGGTGCCATCAAGTTCATTAGTACAAGTGGTTCCCTCTGTGGTTGCATCGGGTAATTCAGTGGTGGGTAAGTTAAAAACAGAGGTAGTAAAAATTGGCAAGTGCACTTCCAGGGAACAGTTGAGAACACAGTTTCACGGTCTAGGTCGTAAAATACGTTGACAGAAAGAAGTGGGCTTCATGAAACAGAAAGAGTGCGTCGAAAACAAACAAGCAGTTGTAACAAGGTAGTACAATTTCCGCCAAAGCCTACAGTTTCACTAGAAAGCATAAGAAGGGAATAAAACTAACGAACCTCAACTCGCTTTCGATAAAGCGTAGATTCTGGCTAACACGAGGAGAGAACATCGTTTCGCCAACTGCCTGATCCGTGGTAGCCGTACTATCCTCGATTTGATGACAGGTCGAAACACTGTTCTCTCGCCTTGGACGCTTTGGAGCTAGAGTGAAAGAACAACAAGCAACGTGAGAAGCAGTCGTTGGAGGAAAGAAAATAAGCCGCGTTAATCGGGGACTTCTGACACATACCTGGAGAGTGGACGACATCATCGGCTGAACGAGTTTCTGAGGGGTTTAGGGATAGTGGCTGTAAAATAGTGGTTTCCAAGTCCTGATAAGATCGAATGAGATTTTCCAAGTAGCTTATATTGGCCTCTGTGATCTCGGCGCAGTAAGGTTCCATCAGCTCCCAAAATTTATTTGGAATCGCATAGCTGTCAGACGAAAGATGGGGAACGAAGATTGTATTTTGTAGTCCATCTTTAAAAAGTTATAGAATGGACTAATCGAATAAGTAGCTCGTAAACTAAATAAGAACGAAAGCTCGGGAAACCAGTGTGAATACCCTAAGGATTTTGATGCGAATATTATGTTACGCGAAGTAATCGAAGAATTACCTGAGTTTCACTCGCTAATTAAGTCGGTTTATGGTATAAAAGGGTAATTTTTGGAGCGCAGGTGCGGACAACTGTGTTATTCCACTGAGCGCAACAACCCATTACTCTATTGAGAACAAGGCTTCTATGGAATTTTCACTTGCTGTGGGAGGATTCCTAACACCTACCTCGATTAGCTGTTGTTTAATGGTCGTCCTTTCAGGTGGCACAGATGAGACATTTTTAGCCGCAAATCCGCTTTCACGAGTAACAGTCCACATCGGTGTGTTTAGTATTGACGGGTAAAGTGAACTGGACCCACGCTCAAACTTCTGTCACGAAGAGACTGGACATTATCGTGGTGTGACGGTTTGTGTAACTTGGCAACCCACTGAGCTATACAGGAAGGTGGTGTCCGTGTGACACTCGCAGAGGTTCTCATACCAGGTTGGTTAGGGATCTCAGTCTCCTCGTGCTCCAGGTTGGGGGTTAGAGCATGTGCGGTGACGTGTTCAATAGAAGTGGTAATGTACTTGCATTTCCAGTCAAACACCGCTGATTTGCTGTCAGGCTTTCGAGTCAAAGGCTTTGGTTGAGGTCTTTATTCGTCCTCCTGTCAAGATGTGGGCAACCTGCTAGTATCTCAGTCCACGTACAGCTAAGAACTGCACACAAAAGAATGAACTCATGCCACATCGGCCGTCCCGTGGTGCCATCAACCGGGTAGCCTTACTTGCTGCATACAGCAGGGCGAGTAAGCGAAAACAGGCTACTGCTGACGCCTCCGTTCTTTCTCCTTAACATACTTTCCTCTCCCACCCCATTAATAAATCCCCCTTGTAGACCCAGCAATCGGAAATGATGACTCCGCTTATCCTGTATCGGTTTTACAAGCAACATCTGCGTGCCATCCTACGTCAACAACCTCAGGCATCTCGAAATCAATCTTGAAGTCTCGATGCCCAGTCCAACTGGATGCTTTCAATGTCCGCACTCTGAAGCAAGCATGACAGCAAGCTGCGCTTGCTCTCACAATGGACTCGCTTGGTATTGATTTGTGCTGTCTCCGAATTCAAGATGCAAACACAGTGGTTGAGTCAACCGTCCAGTCACTCTCCACTTGCTTCCGGTTGCGCACCTCTGGCGATCCAGAGGCTGCTATGGCGGGACGTGCAGGGGTTGGTATCGTCCTAAGTCACCGGACGGAAGGATCCTTGCTTAACTGGATGCCTGTTGATAGTCGCCTCTATGCGATTCGTCCGGCAACGTCTGTGAAGGAATCTTACAAGGGGAAGTTGATTTGTGTGTTTGTCGTGTCGCCCCAGTCGACTGTGGCTCCGACGCCATTAAATACAGGTTTTATGACGCCCTGAATGCCATGCTGCGGCGAGCTAAAAGCCCAGATATCGTGGTGGATGCCGGAGATATGAACGCACTAGTGGGCAGGTTTAGCGAATCTGATCGACATGAATTGGACTCGGTACATACGGAAAATGGTGAACAGTTGCTTCAGCTATGTGCTGACCACAGGCTGTTTTTATGCAGTCGTGTGGCCACATCGTGTCACCCAAGGGTATGCCGGTCACACTATTCGATGCTATCTTTCATCATCAAGCTTCCTTTCCCACTGAAGTGAATATGGACATATTGTTAAAATAATGTGCTGCCTGGGAAGTCCAACTGATTCCCAGAGAGGACGTTATGGACAACATTTTGCTGTCCTGAGAGGAAACTTGAAGACGACGGCATTACATACGTGTGGCGCCGGGGCTGTATTCCCAATAATGAGGTGTATCACGTGGCATTTGGCAAGCTGTCCACTGGATGCTCGACTGACAATTTCATACAACCACGCCGGTTACGCTGGTTTGGTCATGTGTTAAGAAGACCCGAGGACCGTTATCAGGAGTGCGGCGGACAGACTGCGGCCACTATGTTAGAAGGCATCCATGAACAAACATGTAGAGCCGTTTAGAATGCTCTGGTCCGAGTAGGCGGAACAGATTTAACAGCCGTAGAGCAAAACCTCTCGAGTGCCTGGCGTGTACCCGTAAGACTAGCAGACGACGCACAGCCTGCAAAACGTTGTGGTAACACGATCAGCCTATAACTGCTCAAATCCGATTCAAAACCTGCCGACCAAACACCTCGGTATTTCGCACTGTACACTTGAAAGTCAATGCAAGCCAGGGTTATTCAGTCAGTAAGTTTCATTTGTTCTAGCCAGCAATCCAGATTTCCGGGGTCACGTCAGTAGGCATAGCCCTTTAGCAACCTAAGAACAGATTGTGAACGGAAGAAAAGCACTATTAAAATGCATGCATCCAGTAAATCTCTTTTTTGTTTCAACGGAGAGGAAAATGGAGATCCAAGCTTTTGAAATCCCAATGTGTTCAGTGTGTTTTCTAGCGATGGTGTTCACTTGAATTAAGTTCTTCAAAGCTGTCGTGTGTTACGTATGACAAGTGAGGCAAGCCATCAGAATGTGTGCATGTGTTCAAGCTCTAGTTTATAGTGTACATGTAAACATAGTAACAGTAACAGGGAAACATTCAGATTCTCTAATCCTAAGTTGAACCACTGATAAAAAAAACGCAGTTAATGCAAAAGGGGTCACTGCATGAGCCAAATGATGTCCACAGGTTACCAGATTTTAAAAATACCAGCGGTATTTACGTTCAAACACAACTGCACGAGAGGCCGTATTACCGGCGGCTCCTGAAGCTGTGACACTAAATATGAGCAACTTAACAAAACGAATTACCTGGAGGATGACTGGTTCTTATCCGGGGAGGTAGATGAAACTTGTGCAGCATATACATCCGTGGAAGACTGTGGAACCAAAAATAAAATGCATGATTCGGATCAGAAGACTTTATACAACAGGCATCAGAAAACAGCAGACGAAAACTGCGTACATCAAGCAAATTAATAAGTCACAATGAAAAAAGGTTGCACAGAAAACATGCATCCATAATGTGAGCTTTCTCCATCATTACCTCCAAAGAAGCTTTCACGTTCGCGTCTATCAAGTTAATTTAACCATCAAGAGTAGAAATTCTCCAATGTTCTCCAAAGACTAGGGAGGTCATAAACTCCAAACTACCTGTTGTTCGTAAAAAGTTGGAGGCTTGTCGGACTAAACAACATATCTCCTCCAAATAACCTAGCTTCGTTCCCCATGATTCGATTCCGAAAGTTTACACCAGTTTACCCTAACCACTGCATACTTGATTAACTTCGCTTTTCATGCAATTCACCTTCGAAAGCTCCGCAAACAACTTAAAGAGGTTCTGTGAATGGATGGAATCCGTGAGGGAATCATACACATTTCCCAATAAAACCTCAATTACAATGAATAAGAAGAAGGTGAGACACATGAGATTAGGTGGTGCTATCTAAGGAAACCGGTGGTAAAACACCACAGTGCGCAACGACACCAGAGTGCAAGGAAACATTTCCCACAAACCACTGAACCGTTCCACCGAGTAAGCCACTCCACCTCAACTGCTGTAGAGACCAATCCATCACTCCGTGAACGAGCGCCCATATGATATTTTGACCGACACCTACATTTCCACCCAAGAGCATCACCAACTCAATTTTGTTTACGGAGATCTTCAACCTCGCAGACTGGCTGTGCTGGCAGACCGCATCCACTCGTGACTCGTTCAGCTATAGCAGTGAATTCGCGTTTTAACCACTGAACCATCTCGCCCTTCGATCGCATCGGCACCCAACAGGGTTGATAGTTGGACTTCAAACAAACCAGTCTAATAATTACAAATGAGGTAATAAATGTCTATTCCTAATAATGTTCAACCATGCCTCCCATGTCCACCTGTGAAAAAGCTTGGAAGTTTTAAATATGACAATGTCAGAACGTTGATAACTCTTTTAAACTAGTTGCTCACTCCACAGGCGAGGGTGTAGACTGCACAACAGTATTTCAGCCCTTTGCCAAAACGGATCCATTCTTTATAAACTTAATGATTACGTGTACCCACGCAATTACACAGCTACATATCCAAATACTTTCATGGGTTAGATCCATCAATAAGGACTGTCCCCTGAGCACCAACGGTCGTATGACTATGTCAACGACCCTAGATGACACGCACTTTACTCCACAATGAACTCCATGAATCTGAGGCGATTGAATCTTAGCGCAGTTATACAACTCCTTGTGGTTGAGAGATGTGAAAGTCTGACAATAAGCACCACTCCTTTCGGTGTGGTGTCCTTCGAGTTGGATTTGAAGTACTCTTAGCTTACAGAAAGAGTGGATTTGCAGTGATGAACTAGCATTAAGACACGGATGCATACATGCTTAATGTTGCCACCCGTGACCCCAAGTAGACATGTGGCTGGGATACCTGAACAAGGTGACGAAACGATCCGCACGCCTTACAGTTTGTGATGGTGGTGAACTGATCAGATTGGAAGCTTAGAGAGCATACAAATGCATCGGATACACAAAACAGATATCTATGAAACAAAATTGAAATGATAACTAGAATTGAAACAGAGAAGTACGAGTCAAAATGTCATACAGATATTCGGTGACGGTAGCACTGAGGTAAAATCGTTCAGCTATAGCACCCTTTTGGTGCCTAGCTGCCATGCCAGCGGACGAGGGCCGCGATACTGTCAGGTTGCCCAAGCCCAGACAGGGCAGTCAAGGTCAGTAAATTCGCGCTCTAGCTACTGAGCCACCTCGCACCCTACACAACAACGCGCTCTCCTCCAAAGGCTTGTAGAGCTTGAAATCGATGTGACTCGTCTGATCCGATTAAACTGTTACCCGTGCATGCGGTCAACTACAACGACGGTCAGAGAAGTCTTGTCTACAAACGAGTCAACCTCAAGTGAACTTGCCAATAGCTTTGTATTGTTTCCCTTATTACGCCTCACTTTAAACACAGCGTCTGTATTTCACTCGTGCTTACTGCGGGTTATACAGGCGTGGTTCGATGTTCAGTTGCTCGTTGTTCGCAGGGCCAATGTAGATGATACTCACATTCAGTCTACGAACAAATAGCCCCCAGGTTAGTTGTGCCAACTAACACAGATTTCCCTAGCGCTCTGCAAGCTACGACCGGTCACTAAGGAAAAGCGCCTGGAAACAATCCGCCATGACCCAGGAAATTCCGCCTAAGAAAATTCACCGCCAGAATACGCGCGAAGTCAATTCGTCTTACTCCCGGAATTCCGGAGCGACCATTCCGGACTACACCAGACCGCACGTTCAGCAAGGGATATGGGTTTAGGGACTCAGGCACAAAAGTGACGCCATAGCTCTTGAGCAAGCGTAACGGCAAGCCAAAAAATGGGTAACCCATTGTTTTCGAACTGTCTCCAGATAGCCCAGTGGTTAAGGGACGAACTTTCGGGTGACTTTCGAGTGGCATGGTAGCTAGAAACCGAAAGGGTGTTACAGCTGGACGAGTATTATTATTCTGGTGAAAGTGGAGACGGCTACGAGGTGACTCAATAATTACTCGCTCGAAAGTAAGAGGCACCCATGCTGTCCCATTGTGCAGATTACCAACCTTCAAGGACACAAGCAAAAATTAATGAACACTACGACCAATTAAGGGTCGATACGATTTTTCACTTTTCACATCAGGCAATACTGGAATAATTGGAACATTGTTTGGGAGTAAGCCCTTATCATTAAGGGCTTCATGAACGTACAAGCATAGAAACTTCTTTCGAGGAATCATGGTGAAAAGAAAAGAATGAGAAGGGACAGGACCTGATGTGCATAAAAAAGATAGGATCTTGTGGTGTAGAAGTCGAGAACAATACTACACTACTCACTAAATGTCATAGTCATGAAGGCATCGTACTGTAGTGTCGGGTCACTTCCGTTCGTGATGCACGAACAAAATCGACAGATGTGGTGCGAGGCAGAGGCTAATTGACCAGGAAAATCAGCAAAGTAAAACAATAGTGCACCACTTGGGGAAGAAGAACGAACTTACTCGGCTCACTCTGCACACACTTGGGGAACCAGGAGGAAACTTTTTGCGACTAGAAGAGGGCTCGAGCGCAGGCAGACATGTCTGATGAATCGGACGTGTTTGTTGCGATATAATCAAGGTTAATGGTTTATCTGGATTCGGAGTAACAACAAGCGACGTTGGTCGACCAAATGCAGACTGATTGATATCTGTTAGGGCCGTATCTCCTCGCTGCTTCAGCAAATTGACGATATTTTCCGGGAGATCTTTTCCTTTGGATTCTGCTGACAAACATTCTAGGCGCTCGAGAACAGTCGACAGCATGCGTTCCAGTTCCGACTGAGCAGAAGCCAAGTCGAACATATGCATTTCATTCGAATGGAGTACTAAACAGAGTGATGAATCAGTCAGTATGACCTACTTTTGTGTAATGTTGGATACAATGACTCCATCGACTGAGCCTCGTGGTAAGGGTAGAATAGGTTGCAACTAGAATGAGGTAGACTGCTTCTCCTCCTCCCCATCTTGAGCCAGCTTCAACAAATCCGAATTTGAAAATGAATATCTCGGAACTGGAGGGGAACGGAGAATAACAAGTGGTTACAAACTGTGGCAAGTGGAGTACTAAAAACAGACCAGCCGCGAATCGTTTAGAATTGAACGGTTTGACCTGAGGTGAGATAAACTAACTTTCAATGTTAAACGATGACTAGCCCAGATGGGATAGACTACTGAATCGTTTGTTCTTGGAAGGGTCATGCAAGGAAACCCAAGTCAAACTATCGCGTCCATGGTCGGCGAATCAAACCATTCGTTGACCCATCACTTTGCGAACCGCAGTTCTCGAGCCGACGTTTCAAAGTGAGGTACCTCAACTAGACCTCCTTCTTCGACCCAAGCAACCTGGAAGTATAAGTTGCCCCTGTCGTTCTTTGTTCACCGATGTCAACTTTCAATTCCTTCCCGCTCTACAAGCAGACATGGACAGATTTTTTACTATCAGGTATCCGATCAACATACGAGGTAATTTCTACGTAGCAGGTTTCAAGCGTTTTGATTTATACGACTATCAAAGTCGGTCATCAGAGCCATGTGAAGTGATATTCGGGTAGTCTATTCGCTGTCGATGCCCTCCAAAGCGACAACGGAAAGTGACCTGTCCATTCGGGAATTAAACATCAACCACTCCGGTGAAGAACGGATTTTTAACAAAAACGTTCGTACGGTGTAACCTAGTGGCCAACACCTGCAGGCCAACTGTGGACTAAGCTGGATCATGTGGTTACCATCCGTCGAATAGCTCATATATCTGCAACGGAAGAGGATTACCTGACAAAACATGCTAGTACTAGGTTAGTAAAAGTATCCGGAGAATGGAGCACCCATTAACTATTCCAATTGCAAAAAAATGTCGCACGAACTGGTCCTCTGGGTTGGGAGTGTAGCTACTTTGAAAAAATGTAATGCGCTGGAATTGACCACCAAGCACTGCTACTTTGTGGTCAGGCCTTTGAGCCAAAGGCCTTGGTCAAGGACCAATGTCTTATCTCTCTGGATTTGGCAGCCTTGGCAGTATCCCAACTCATTTACATGGTACTTAAAACAAACAAAATACTTTCATTTCACGTCGACCATTGCGTGGTGTTACTAGCCGGGTCACCTTACTGCATACAGCAGGGCGAGTTAACGAAAAACATGCTCTTGCATCAGCAGCAGCATGACATCAGTGTTCAACACCGATGCTTCGCTGAGGTACTGCCATGATTTGTTTGAGAGCCTTGCTGTGAAGAAAAGAATAGAGGTGGACAGAGAAGGGACTCATTGTTAGCTTGCTACAATCATTTCGAGTTGCCTACGCTTCCAGACACTCATTCAAACAATCTGGATGGAAACTAACGACACGAACGCCATTTACATCGACTAGTAGCCATATATTGCAGCGTCTCCAACCAGGCGCAGTGGTGGTTATGTGGTCCCTATCCTGGTAGGCGAGCAGCACCGACAGCACCCAAAGTTTCCGTAATCTCTTTCACACCCCTTTGCCAGGTTAAGGGTTGACAAACTCTTTGATTCTGCCATCCTGAGTTGGGCACGGGAAATACCACCCCATTCGGTAAGCGATGGTTTGGAATACACAATACATGGCCAAACCAACGCAGCTTCTGGTCATGGACAAACTCTTCAATGTATGTTCCTGTTACACAACCAAAAACTAGTTTTCTAACTGCCTTGTTACAGATTCTCCGACACCAACTCACGCGAGCTATGGTCCTGAGAAAACGATTGTCGAACACCTGAAGACGTCGCAGTTCCGCCGCTCAAACGGGCCAAGTCTCACAGCCATACAACAGAACAGATCGTACTGTAGCCTGATACACGTGTCCGTTGAGATTCAGGGAATTACAACTTTGACGACACAGGTGTGTCAAATTAGAAAACGCGACCAGGGCCATGGAGATTCGTGAATTGACCTCATCTGCTATACTGAACTAATACAACTTCCAAGATACGTAAAGCGCTCCACAACTTCGAATGCCTCCCTTTGGATTGTAAGTAACGTGTTCAGTGACTGCATGTCTACGAGCATAACCTTATACTTTGTGGGTGCAAAGTGCATACCAAAGGACGGGATGACTTTGGTAAGTTCATCCAAAAACACTTGCGCCTTCTCCTCTTCAAATATAAGAACGGTATCGTTGGCATGTTCTGATTGGCAAGGTTTTCGTCGGAGCCCACTTGAACACCGAGGTTTTGAAGAATTTCCAGCGTTCGTTTTATTCGCGCACCGATCACGAAATCAAACCAGAATGGAGAGTGGGTGCCCCTGACGGACACTGCTTTGTGTACGGAAGCTTTAGGAGAGCTCTCCGTATACTCTTACAGGTTCAGAAGTCTGAGAATACAAAAAACATTATGTTCACGAACTTCCGGAGCATTCCTTGGTGGGCAAGCGTGTCAAGCAGAACAGACCGGTCGACTGAGTCAAATGCGCCTTGAAAACCCAGGAATACCAAAATTGTGGGGCATTTATATGTATGGCGTTGTTCTAGCACCTGATGGAATGTAGAGACTTGGTCAGCGTAACACCTACCGGGACAGAACCCCACTTGATGCTCTTGACTCAGTGTTTCACGAGCCACCATTAGGCGACGAAGCACAAGTGGCGCCAGCTGTCTCTTTACTGTGGGTGTTAAGCTGGTCCCCTGTGGCCACCACACTCACCACTCACCGACTCCCCCCAGTCGTGTGAGGCATTCTCCTTTTCCCGATTGCAGGCAAACAGATCAAACAAGCGCTGATTTTATCCCCGTTTTTTAACAATGCGGGTGGGAGGTCATCTGGACCAGAAGCTTGGTGGTGCTAGAGAGAATATATGCATCCATACACCTCCCAGGCCATGGGAAGAGGCCCCATCACTCTCCACTCGATTCCGGATGCACACCTCTTGCGACTCAGAGGGCACTGAGGCAGAATCTGCATGGGTCAGCAACATCCCAAGTCACCGGTCTGAAAGATCCCCGCTTTATTGGATACCTGTTGATAGTTGTCCGTATAAGGGCGAGATGGTTCAAGTGGTTAGAGCGCGAATTTACTGGCCGGAAGGTCCGTGGTAAAACCCGACCTCTGCCTCTCGACTTCCCTTGCCTAGGCCTGGGCAATCTGGTAGTATCCTAGCCCTCGTTCAACATTCGGGTGGCATGGCAGTTAGGCACCGAAAGGATGCTACAGCCGAACGACAGCGTTGTCGGTGTGTGCTTCATCTGACAACTCCCGTAAAGGAGTCCACGAGTGAGAAGTTGATCGCTGTCGGCCTATCGTGTCCGCGAACCCCCGACCAACTGCAGCTCTGATACCACCAAAGACACCCCTTATGATACCTTGAGTGCCACGGTATGGGGAGCGGAGCTAAAAGCTCAAATATGGTTGGTGTTGCCGGAGATTTGAATGTCAACCCGGGATATGCGGAATATATTGTTCCCATTTTTGAAAAACAGGGCAAGTATACTGGAAATGCTGACCAAGGTCGTCCGGTCCTACGACACCTATAACGTGCAGATTCTTGCGGCAGGACATACAGCCTTTGAACATGCCTCTACAAACTCAGGGAGTGACACTAGAAGTTGTGGGACGCTATATATATCCTGGATGTTGCATTAGTTCTGGCGATAGTGTAACGGACGAAGTCAACGCACGAGTCTTGAAAACCAAAACTGCTCTTACACATTTGCGCCACCTGTAGCATTAAAAAGAGATCGCTTGTTATCAAGGGATGAGTATATCAGTCTATAGTGCGGGCTGTATTGCTGTATGACTGTGAACATTCGTCCCTTCCGGCGGAGCATCCGGGACATATTCAGGTCTTTGACTACCAATTTCTCAGAACAGGAATCGGCTGGAACCAGCGAATTAGCAACATGGTTAGAAGACGCGTTTTTAGTGAAGCAGATGGTACTTCACTCGAAGAACTTATCCAGTACTGCGTGGTCAGATTGCGGGGCAGAAACGAGTGCTGTTCGCCATACCTAATTTAAAGTGGTTGAGATCTAGAGTTAAACAAAATTTGATATGTCAGAAGAGAGTGAAGGATATCATAAAAAGTTTGGGCAGCGTTGGTGCTGTCTATATGACCCTACGTGTGCCTGGCTGGAGATAGTGAACGATATGGCGACAAATCGATGTCAGCGGCGTCCTTGCCACCAGTTTGTGGATATAATCTGTCTGGCTTAGTGTTGGAGGTGTAGGGATCGCGGAAGTTTGTGGTACGCGAGCCCTAGGTCACCCTTACTGTCCAATTTCTCTGTTTCCATTAGAGAGATCAATTAAGTTGGCAAGAATGTACGGTGGTGAGGTACCAGTGTTCCCGGCAGATATTGCTGTCAACGATGATGATAATGAGTTGTCAACGAAACAGTGGGCAAAATCGACTAATGAGCGATTCTGTATTGTAGGGAAGTTTGTCAGGTGTAGCCACTATTGACGTTTCGATTCAGACTAACCAAAACTATCCGTGGACCGCAAACCCCAAACAAGTTGGATTGAGGTACTGACAAGTTCGGTTCCGCAGCCGGGTAGACGGATTTCGGAAAAAACAAGCGATACGCTGAGAAGGATCATTTCGACCAAGGTTTCTCCAAGCTAATGCGTCAAGCAAAAAAGCGTTGACATTGTCATTCTCGCAAGCGATACGAACGCCCAACTTAGTCGCCCGAGCTCCTTAGAACTGCATATGAACAGTCGATTCGGAGTCGATGCATGCAACAAAAGAAAGCGACTCCTGCAGCTGTGCCCTGACCATCGGCTGTTTCTGACCAACACGAATTACCGCTTAACCTGGCTGCTAAGAAAGGGTAGTTACTGGATGCTTGTGAGATGCGGACACATGAGTGGGTGTCACTGTTCTGCAGGTGGCCGTATCCGCTTCTGCTGAAGATTGTTTATTGAGTGGAGCACTAGCTATTCAAATAGAAGTTGAATTGGACTAGTACTGAATATAGTCAGCGTCGATGAATATTACGAGAGCTCAGTTCACTGATATCGACCCGATGAGACTGGCTTCGAGCAGGCGGTCCAAATAATTTTTATGCACCTACTTTCAACGCATAAATGCTATAAACGCGCACATCCAAGATGCTGCCACATATCATCCGTGTCACACTGAAGGGCCCGCCACATCCTCACAGCATTCAGTATATTTAGTTCCTTCGTCCAAATCGTTGGAAACTCCAGCTGATCATCATATGAATTATAAACCTCAAAGCATGGGATGAGCCAATTTACCTTGTGGCAGACTTCACGGAATTACGGATTGGTACACATGGCCGAGGCTTTCTACCAAGCTTCCCGCGTCAGGTTTAAACTTGTCGTTCAGCGGCATTCGTTCACCTGGAAGGCACAAGCGAAAAAATGGAGTAGCGTTGCTGTTTCGGTTATCAGCGCGGAGTATTAGCAGGCCAGCTTGAAGACACAAAAAAGCATGTGAAATTGTTCTACATGCAGCGCGAACAGCTGTTGGATAAAGGGTATTCCACGCACCAACTACCTGAAATGGGAAAAACCGTTTCCAACATAAAAATGTGCACTCTGGACTTAAAAATCTTCTCAGCATGTCCTTTCAAATACATAAGAAGGATGGAGGGTGAAAAACATGTAAGCCAAAAACTGTTCAAGGAAGGCCCCTAGGGAGTGACGGTAGTTTGAGGGAGAGTCCAACCACCCCAAGACGTGTTTGATAATCAACGAATTGGAAGCTAGCAATCGTCTTCATAGCTGCCCGTTGGACACGCTCAGTGGGGGTAATGTCCATTTTGCGTCCTGAGTGGACAACTTGGTTCGCGTTTACAAGCAGCGGTTTCACGTAGGCCCTATAGAGTACCTGAAAGTTCATGCGAGTAATACGGGGAAAGGTACGCTAAATCATTTGTGGGATAGTAAATGCCTTTTGAGATGATTTTTCATGGTGGAGTGAGAACACGTTTGAATAAGGCCAGATACCTTAATCTCCTGGAGTACTA
>NW_008751800.1:661017-669488 GCF_000715545.1 Opisthorchis viverrini
GGGATGAGCCAATTTACCTTGTGGCAGACTTCACGGAATTACGGATTGGTACACATGGCCGAGGCTTTCTACCAAGCTTCCCGCGTCAGGTTTAAACTTGTCGTTCAGCGGCATTCGTTCACCTGGAAGGCACAAGCGAAAAAATGGAGTAGCGTTGCTGTTTCGGTTATCAGCGCGGAGTATTAGCAGGCCAGCTTGAAGACACAAAAAAGCATGTGAAATTGTTCTACATGCAGCGCGAACAGCTGTTGGATAAAGGGTATTCCACGCACCAACTACCTGAAATGGGAAAAACCGTTTCCAACATAAAAATGTGCACTCTGGACTTAAAAATCTTCTCAGCATGTCCTTTCAAATACATAAGAAGGATGGAGGGTGAAAAACATGTAAGCCAAAAACTGTTCAAGGAAGGCCCCTAGGGAGTGACGGTAGTTTGAGGGAGAGTCCAACCACCCCAAGACGTGTTTGATAATCAACGAATTGGAAGCTAGCAATCGTCTTCATAGCTGCCCGTTGGACACGCTCAGTGGGGGTAATGTCCATTTTGCGTCCTGAGTGGACAACTTGGTTCGCGTTTACAAGCAGCGGTTTCACGTAGGCCCTATAGAGTACCTGAAAGTTCATGCGAGTAATACGGGGAAAGGTACGCTAAATCATTTGTGGGATAGTAAATGCCTTTTGAGATGATTTTTCATGGTGGAGTGAGGACACGTTTGAATAAGGCCAGATACCTTAATCTCCTGGAGTACTATCATCATGCGCGACAAAAGGCATGTATACCCCGAACGACAATCGGATGCACTTTTCATCATCCAGAGGAAGGTGCCAGTCCAGTGACCACTGCTTTGCAGCGTCTGCATCCATTAGGAAGGCGCTGACGTTGGAACTCCAGGATTTCAAGTCGTTCGCAAGAAATATACATGAACTTGAAAGCACATCCGGAAAGTCGTCGACGTAGATCGGAGGCAGGAGTGGTCCCAAGATAGAGCGTTGGAGAATTCTAATGGAGACCGTTGAAGAAGAAAAAGAAGAGGAAGAAGAGGAAGTCAAGCCTATTTTGCACTCGAGATGTTCTATCCGGTAGGAACGTCTCAACGATTCAGTCTCCTTGAATACCATAAGACTCGAGTTTCCAAAGCAGCAGAACATGAGAACTCGCTCAAATGATTTTGATAGGTCGAAAAATATGGCCTCCAACATAAGTCCCTCGTCTCTGGCTTTCATTGAGCTGTCCACAAATGTAAGCACGTTCGTCACGCAGGAACGGTTTTGGAGGAATCTATGTTGCGCCGGAGACGTCAAGTTGTTGGCTGTGATGTGACTTAAAATGGTCTTTTTCAGAATGCGTTCCATCACTTTGCACGGTATGCAAGGCTACTGGACTTGTAGTTGTCGGGCAGTGAGCCTCCTTCCCAGTGGAAGAAAGGCTGTACTTGTCGAGCGACTGATGAAACGTCAGGCAGAAATATTTTGCGACGTCTCCGGGTGAGGTTTATTTTTGTGGCTTGTTTTCGCATGTTCCGTTGGCGGATTTTTTCGATCTTCAGTGGCTCCGCACCTTACGAAATGTCAGTCTATCTTTTGTGTCTATTGTAGTTATCTTTTTAAATAATGGTCAGAAACTCGTTTCCGGAAGATGCCGAATCATTTTGGGCGGCTTTTAGTTCGTTCAACTGCGCACTGGTTCCTTTGGGGCGAACACCGTATTCGCCCCGTGAATATGCTAGATAATAGTCCTGTAAGTCTCCTTCACTGAGGCTTGTCCCGGTTTAGGTTGGCCAAGGAAGATACACATTCCTGAGAAGTTGCACGGCAGGAGTTTCAAATCCACGTTTGAGGTTCCGGGATCTTGGCCCAGCAGCAGATGAAATAACAGGTAAGCACACAGTGGTCACTACATCCCAGTGGAGCCCTAATTAACACCTGTTCAACGAAGTGTCTTTTGTTGGTGATAGCCAAATCCAGCAAAAATGGTAGTTGGCCTGTGCGGTATCTGGCGAGTGCGACGACAGGTTGGGTCCAGGCGCTCTGTTGAACGACTCTGATCAGCACTGATAGAAAATGTTCACCAGACGCGATGCGCTGGGACTCCATCCAGGTGTTAGGAGCGTTAATATCACCCACCAGCAAAATGTGTGCTGAAGGAGAGTTGCTCAAGGGCGTATATGAAGAACAGGTTGTCTTTCGGCTGACTCGATATACAACGAACAGAGAATCGGTTCCACACAGCAGGATTCAAACCCACAGTGCATCACAAAAAGGTGCAGTAGTGGTGTCGGGGAGGACAATCGGGGCAGGCACAGTCACATGTAAGTATAGCGTAACCCTACCTGCTTACCTCGTTTCGAGTCAGCTCGGAAAACGAAGCAGCTGTTGATCAAGATCTCTGCCTTAGAGACGCCCGGTGTGAGCCAGGTTTCTGTAAGTGCGATTATGGATGGCAAACTGACCATTGAATATCCATAAGTGTATCCAAGGTTTATAATGGCTCATCAGTTATAGCCTGCCTCTTAGCTTGAGGCGTTGTACGAAGATTTGCCGTAAACATGCACTCCTTTGGTTCGCATGGTTCTTGGGGCGGTTTGTCTGTCAAGTTTTTCTGAGATCCTGTTGGGTCGATTGCGTTTGTACAGAAAACCAGTTCGTCCTCGATCAGCGTGGCTAACTCGGTGTACGTAGGAATTTTCGGTACACTAGTTTCGGACTGGGGGCCTCGGCCCTCGGGTTGACGACGACGGTTGAATGACGACTGAATCCAAAATCAGACAAGTCACTTTTGACGGAGTGGAGCCGGAGGGTAGAAGTTCCACAGTTCGAATGGTTGCTTGGCTCTCGCGGCAGTTCACGTCGTCCAGGTCAGAGCTTGTGGCTGATCCGTCGGTGGGCTGCACTGCCTGTTTCGGCACGGCTGACCAAATCCAGCTTAGAACCTGTGACTTGGGTGCGGACTTCACCACTGCGCCTTTATCGTCCGCTAGGCAAATAAGTGACGAAGATTCCACATATGTTGGACGCTCTATCTCCGAGAGGCTTGCTTCACCCCGAGCATCACTGTCGTTGGAAGTCGACAGGTCTGTGACGTTTGAGTGGAAGCTGCAATCTGGAGTAGCGGTCAGTTGCATCAGCATGCTTTTAGGAGTACAAGAATCCATAATTACCTTCGGGTTGGTCATAAGTTTCGGTTCGGCTGATATGTCGCCAGGCGGAAGCACGTTTCGTGTCTCCCCTCTAGAACCACCGTGACCCAGTTTTCGCAACTCTAGAGGGCAATCCTCGAACATACGCCTCATCTTCGGGAAATGACTTTTGAATGCTAATAACCCGTTCTAAGATCCTCACGGCAGTTGGGGGAAAATTGTGACTAGAAGCCCAAAATTTCGCTTGCATCCCCTCCTGCGAAACCATTCTGCGTTGAGAGATGAGTATTTACACCTTGTTACGAAACCACCAAGGAGCTCTTGTGCCAGTTCTGTTGGTGCGCTTGTTCTGGTAAATGACCCCAAGCTCATCGGCCTGGACTCCCTCATGATCTTATCCACTAGGGACGCCGTGGCCGTCTTGATTGCCGCGTCAGAGGGCTGCGTCACCTTCGCGGCCAGAGGGCCCGGGATGGAGAGTACTAGGTAGTCGCTCAGGGATGAAAGTTCGTTATCAACTTCCGTCCGACCCGCTATGTTACTTGTGTTTGCATCATTCGGAGCCTTCAGCAGAAGTATCAGTTTCTCCTCAAATGTCCCGGAATATGTCCTGGAATATTTACACTAGTCTTTCCGACCTGGAAGTGGGGACTTGGTCTCATCATTTGCAGATGTCTTGCTATCTGTGTAAAGCATAGCACCCCTAAGATAGAGTCACCATCACAGATAGCGGAGTCAAGAGAGTTGGATAATCAGATTACCTAGATTTTCTGTAAACCCGTACACTTTAAATGCCAACAAGCCAGGCAAGCGTGACTTTGTATTCGTCTTACATTCCATGGATGTCCATTTCGTCCACATCTGCTGTGGTTCACCAATAGGTGTAGAGTAGAGCAGCCTGTAATAGGCTGGTTTATTATTGAGTGACTGGGTACACCGCATAAATAAAATAAATAAATAAATGATTCTTCGGCAGTAGCCTAGCTGCCATACCACCCAGGGGAAGGACAAGGGCTGAGATACTGCCACGTCGCCAAAGCCTAGACAGGGGAAGTCGAGAGGCAGAGGTCGGGTTGGAAACACGGACCTTCCGGTAAGTAAATTCGCGCTTTAACCTCTTGAGCAGCTTCGCCCATCGCAGAATCAGAGTGCAGTCTGACAGAGATCTACACGCAAAGATTACATTAGAGCGTTTTTAGACGAGCAGTTTTGTTGTTTCGCTGTTTTTTCGTCAGATACTTCCTGGGGCATTTTATGCGTTCGTTGTACGTATCCTTTGCACATCTTTGTATCGTCTTTTGTTTGCATATACTGTTGTTGGTTACGCAAATCGCGGTGATCTGCCGGTGTTCGATCGTCCACCGGATAATCGAACTCATCCGTCCCGACGTGGTGGATCGCTGTTAAGAATTAGACCTTGCTATCGAACACTGTAGCGCGCGACCTCTACATTTTCATGTGCCCTTGACAGTACGAGGGTTTGGGTCATTCAACGCGTTGCTTTGAAATACCGCCCAGAGAAAAGTAGTTGAAGGTAAATCAATGCGGGCCAGTGTGCTGTGTAGTATATCTGCCATTTTCGTTTACTTATATGCAAGTGCTGATGATGTACAACTTTGCTTACTGGGTTTCAGCTCACGGATCTTTCTTCTGTCCTCCATCCACGGAAACTGTCATGAACTCCCTCCTTTGAACGGCCACTCCCCCGATTCTTCCATGACTTGTACACTACATAGTTGTCGAATACACTGGAATCGTTAAAAACATTGGTGGTTCTACCACAAAAACCCTGCCTCTGTACATGTGCATACAGGCTACAGAGCTGAGGCTGCCCAATTACACACGGCCCCCACAGCCTTGGACGGCAACTTCTACACCCTCACCAGCTTCACACACATCACTAGTATCGGCCAGTTCAAAAGGGCCATGGTACACCGCAGACGTTGTTCTTCAAAAAGAGGGCTGTTGTACTACACAGTGCCTCCTATTTTGGTTGATTTATTGATGTACGACATTGCTTACTGGGCTCCAGCTAATTAGCTTTCTTTCTGTCTTCCATCCACAGAAACTGTCGTCCACTCTCACCTTCGAGGAGTCACTTTCCCCTGGTGATTCCAGTGCGTGCTTACTACAGCTGTTTGAGTCTGCAATCAAACTCCAAGAATCTCTGCCTTTTCGGGTTTATGGCGAAGGAGCTCAACTTCGCAGAAGGTTCACCAGGCAATGTACCAGAAAAAGCCTCGCATGTGATTGGTCAGCACTTTACCACAATTTTATACCGACCGACGGGACAGACGTTGCCAGTAGGAGCAATGTGAGGATNGGTCAGCACTTTACCACAATTTTATACCGACCGACGGGACAGACGTTGCCAGTAGGAGCAATGTGAGGATCGGAAGAAGTAGTTCCCAAAAAACAAGTCTAATGAATGTTCTATGAGAACGCTGTTCCGCTCAAGTTAGTTAGACCTACCGAAAAAAATATTCAAGAAGGTTCAAAATTTAACCAATATTCTCTTGATAAGGTAAAGGCCAGAAGAATCAACTTGCAGTTATTCGGTATGCAAATGTGTGATCAATGCAAGGACGACCTCTATTTACAGGTTGAGCAATGTGGAGGGGCGCCGTCACAATCGATGTTTTATGGTCAGTGATCACGTACTAATGTACTTCACGTCCCCTGTTAACTTTTCCTCTTTCGCCTTGGTTCAGCGGGTTCGGTGGGTGTATACAGTAATAGAATGTTAAATGTGAGGTGTCCGATACCTTTTGCACTACCGGTATGATTGCCGGGATTAGGGGAAATAGCGTCCATCTCCATGTAGAGTATAGGCTAACCTAATAGAAATGGGCACTCCAAACATGGTGGAAAAAAGCTGAAGAATTCCCGAAATAACACCCCGCCCTTATTCTTCTAAATGTGTGCCCACCAGCCCCAGTTAGCATGGAAACCAATCAACATTCCAGCCTGGTCCGCCGCCAAGTGCCCCCAAAGCAAATGTGGTATAAAAGCATTTAAAACGTGCGCGCTTGTGTTAGGTCGTCGACGTGCAGTGACAACCCTTAGAGGTTGTTCCACGCGAAGCGCGAGTTTAAAAGCTCCGTAAAAACATGAACGTTGCTCAGCTAGAGGAAGCCCGGAAATATATGCTGCGTAAAATGAAATCTGGGTAAAGTTCTTTGGCTACGCTACATATAAACGAATTCAGACAGTCTCAACGAAGCTCTTCGGATAGAGAAAACATTGTTAGATTGTGACAAGGACGTTGCGTTGAACTTAGATTCTGCACTCAGTTAAATAGGAAGAACAGTCATCGTACTAGGCGAAATCACTGGTCGAATGATGGCTGGGTACAGTCGTCGCAGTCTAGTTGGATATTGTTTGACCATGATCCACGACACTTTGTGGTGCCCTTAAATTATTCAAAGATTAACAGATTGACACACAGGATCAAGGTTTTGCCAAAGTTTCCGGGTCTGTTTTGTTCTTGTATTTCCACGTCTATCGCTCTCCTGAAATGCACAAGTGAAAAAAGGGTGTAGCACTTCTCTTCATGTTTTCAGTGCGGGTCAGTATGCTTGCCAGCAAGAGGATTCGAATGAATAAATGTCTAGTGGTGCTTTGAACTGGGTTCTGGAAGGAGCGTGGACAACCGTCAAAGGAAGGTCAGGCGCCTACTACCCGAAATGAAAAAAATTTCCCTGATGAATTTGTGCACTCTAAGATGAAAGTCCTTTTACCATGTCCCCGGTGTGCGTTTGCTGGGTCAAAGGTGAAAAATCTGTTGGCCAAGCTTTGTTCAAACAGGGCATAAGTAAGAATTAGGTCCCCTCGGAGGCGACAGCACTCCAGGGGAAAGAGATCAAGCATCGCGAGACGCGTTTCGTAGTCCACGGATTTGAGGCCGGCAACCATCCTCGTAGCGGCCCGCTGGACACGCTTAATGAGGGTGACGTCTATCGTGCGTCCTGAGTAGACCACTTGGTTGGCGTATTCCAGGGGTGGTCTGACTCAGGCCCCGTAGAGTATTTGGAAGTCCATGCGAGAAGGTGCGTCGGATCATCCGTAAAGTGACCAATGCCTTTTGGTCCGATTTCTCATGGTGCGGTTGGAAGGACAAGTTTGAAGAGACCAGACACCCTCTTTTAATCAAACAGGGCACGTTGTATCCTTCGGAAATTCAATTCCATTGTGCCAATACTGAGCTCCAGGTGATGCGTCGGTGGACATCGCTATGAGTTTCTGCACGCCTGACGCAATCAAGCCTGAAGCTTGTGACTTCGGTGTGGATGCCACCATTGTGTCATCACTTCCCTGTAATGAAATCATTTATGATAATTCCGCATATTTTGTGCATACTGTTTACATGAATCTCACCTCGACCATCACTGTCGCTTGTAGTCGATGGGCATTCTACGGTTAGGTAAAATGTATAATCCGAAGTCGTGGTTGTTATGCTGTGTTGTTTTTCAGAGCACAACGACCTAAAACCGCCATCCGGTTTGTCATAATATTCAATGCGGCTGTTCCGCTACCAAGCGGAGGCTCCTTTTCCACTCTCTTCTAGAGCCGCTGCAACCCAGTTGTTGCTCGTCTAGAGGGTGATTCTCAGATTGTGGTTGATTTCTTGAAAGGCCTTCTGAATGCTGATGGACAGCTCCAAGATCATCTGTACGGCAGTTGGCGGGAAACGTTTGAATAGAATTTTGCTTGCTTGCTTGCTCTTAAACGCACCGTCGATGAAAACAGTATTACCTCCTCCGCAGCTAACGGACACAAGAAGGAACGCTCTAGGTACTCTTTCATGGAGGATAGATGTTGTCAACCTTCGTCCTTGTCACTATATTTTTGTGGTTGCTTCACCCAAGTACAAGTTTTTCCTGGAATGTGTAAACTAAACTATGACATTCTCAATGTCTTGGCATCTTAGAAGCGAGGAGCTGCTCTATTTACGAGCAGGTGCCTTGGCATCTTGGAAATGCCTACAAACCCTAATATATAAGTGGTTGATGCAGTGAAAGAGTTTGGGATAATTCGATAATCGGTTTATCTGATCATCCGTGAGAATTAATTTTCGCACGTAGTTTGGAATAACCAGACGAACTAGGGATCCGGAATTCAGCGCCGCGTAACAATCAGCACGTATGTATTCGAATTGGCAAATATGTACAGCATATGGAATATTAAAACAAGAGAATAATGAATAGGGCAACGAATAGAGTATCAGTCATGTTCATCACATCCGCCACACCTTGAATGAGCGTGTGGATGTTTATAGTCCAGTGGTGGTCTTGACCGCAATCTTTCGGATCTTCTCGGAATGGAAACTTCAGA
>NW_008751800.1:669645-700841 GCF_000715545.1 Opisthorchis viverrini
AAAAGTGTAACATCAGCCGTTTTGGCACAGTCAAGTCTTGTACGCAACGAGCGAGACTTAACTAGAAGCGCGGGACTCTTCCCAGTAACGGAATGAACGGCGTTCCTGTATTGCATTAGAAAATTACCAATCCCACGGTCCAATTCCACAAAAGTAGTAGGAGAGAGTGAAATAATGGCAGACTTGAGTGTTCGGACAAAATTTTCATTAAGTCCATTCGACTGGGGATGGGAGCAGTAACCAGATGTCGACATGCAAGACCCTTCAACCATTCCTCGAGGAAGTTTGCAGTGAAGTGTGCGCCGTTGTCAGTGACCAAAACAGTTGGTACACCTTCATGGAACACTTTCATGGAACCTTCATGAACACCTTCCTTAATGCTTGCTGAGTGAATTTGGCACTTAGAGACTTGGTCGGAAAAACTTCAGTTTAACGTAAATATACGTCAATAACGACTAAAGCGTAGTATTCACCGAGAAAAGAATCATAGTAGTCGGCAGTAACTTGTTGAAATGCTTCACGAACAGGCTCGTGTAAGCCAAATGAAATAATTCGTCTCCTGGATATTTGAATGCCACCTGTAGCCTTAGGACATTTAAGAATCATTTGTTTGATTTCATTCCCATTCACAACAGTCAGTAAGGTGATACTGGTTTGCAGTGAGCGCTGAACTTTGAGTCCGATAATCGATGATCCCGACGTTGAAGCCAAAAAATTACTGTCGATAGAGGTACCTTGGGGAAACTTCGCAGGGATCGTGCATCTACCAACTAGATGTACAGAATGCCCAGTGATACCGCGAATGTTAACATCTGTAGGCACAATCACGGCACTGGGGTAGAATGCAGTTAGATCTGATTGTGGAATGATGGACTCAACACTACCAGTATCAACAATAAAGTCATGCTTTTGACCAGAAGCGGATATGAACGTTTTAAAAACGTGACGAATTTTGGGACAAAACAGATAGAGAAAGAATAGAAATATCTTCAGATAATGCCTTCACTTCAGTATTTGGGTCAGAAGTTAAGTGACACACTTTCTTGGACTTACAGACAAGTTGAATGTGTCCTGTTTTACCGCAGCTAGAACACTTCACTCGTCTGCGGGGGCATGAATATCTGGAATGGTTCCGTCCACAAGACCCGCATTTCCGAAATTTCTGAGCCATCGGATTAGGCTGAGGATCTGTGAAGTAACGTGTTGATGGATTTAGGGTACGAGAATCTGCTCCAGATTTGAATTTGTTGTTCGTCTACATCCTTGGATTGTTTCTTTCAGAATAATTTAACAAGACCGCTCCCTCAATCTTCGTCACATGCTTCACATCTTCACACTGCTCATATATTTTCCGAATAGTTTGAAATTTCTGATCCGGACAGAGTAGCAGCTTCTGCTGTAATTCGGGCAGCTGAATGCCAGCAATCAGTCTATCACGCAGCTGGTCTTCCAATTGGGCTTCGTAGTCACATTTGGCTGCCTGTGTCTGCGGCTGTAATACGAAATCGCGAACCGACTGAGAATGGGAGCGGGTCAGCATATTGAACCTAGCCCTTTCGGCCGCTGCGAATTTAATCGGTTTGAAGTGTTGAATAACTTTTTTCTTCAATGCAATGTAGGAACTATCGATTAGACGTTCAGGATATACTAAATTCTTGGTCAAATTATACGCCTCCTTGCCAACGAAATGTAGGAAATATGCAGTGAGTTTCTTATCATCTATATCGGATTTTGTGGGGCACTATATGTCGAACCGCTCAAAATAATCCTCCACGTCACGCGCAGCTGAATTAATGTCTAATGGCTCCGTTTCGGCGGGCACGATGAATTGCTCTAATCGCGACGCCAAAATGTGGGTATTGAGTTTCGTACGTATATCGGAATAACCAGACGAACTAGAAATCCAGAATTCAGCGAAGCGTAACAACCAGCACGTATGTATTCGAATTGGTGAATATGTACAGCATATGGAATATTGAAACAAGAGAATAATGAATAGAGCAACGAATAGAGTATCAGCTATTTTCATCACATCATCCTACAATGCCGCCAAGCCTGACATTGCGTTCCACGTTTTGCATTCGATGAACATCCGTGGAGTCTCCACCTGTTAGGGTATCCCGATTGTTGTAGGAGAGAGCAGTCTTGCTCGAGTCTGAGTAAGTTAGCACAGCGGGAAAATGGAGTGTGAAATGTCATGGTTTTCCGCACACAGGTCATACGTAATTGGCGAAATCCCAACTAGCTACCTCTTGCAATAACTTGGATACCCAAAAAGCTACTTTACCAACAGTGTGTGACAAGAAGTAGAAATAATAACGCTAGGTTGATTACACAATAATAAATAGGTCAACTGTAACAGACTCACTTATAATTGTTCTCTTTAAAATTGTTCGTCGTTGGCCCAGGTCAGCGGATAGACAATAATTCAATTACGGTGGCCCAGTGGTCCTCTTCTGAACAGTTCCCAGAAGTTTGTCTGAAATGTTTTGATACCAGAGTTAACACATGAGACTCGCGAATGACCGCTGCAAGCGCGAGCGAAATCAGAAGACAGAATCGAAGGACTTGACCACGTTTGTATTGCGTGAAATTGCACCATTGCGCGCTCTTGTAGTTTTTCATATTCAAACAAAAAACGGTTATGCAGTTGACAGAATACGTAATGTTATAATGAAAGCAAAAGAGACGTACAAAACTCCACACTCTACAAGTTTAGACAGCAGGAAAAATTGTTAACAGATTCACATGGGCAAAATGCGAAACCAATTTCGAACGTGCCGCTAGGCGCTGTGGTTTTCGAATACTCCCAGAAAGCTGTCTGCCCTAATGTTTTTTCCTCATGGCGGCCACATGTACCGGCCATCCTCCCGCAGCACGGATGGCTCATTCATCTCCGATGGCGCCGCTGTTGCCCCTCCATTTAGGAATTACTAAAAATATCACCGTTGTTTTCTTCCCTTCGCTGCTGGTTGGAATCCCCGTACTGAATCAAAATGGGCATCATGATAGCTCCGCCAGTTTACTTTGCTCACGTATATTAGGTCTCCGTATCCCCAAATGTGGTAGTTTATTTCACATAATAACTTTCAGTTAAACCACAGTCTTTTTCCAATAATTTGGCAGTTCCCCCACCATACACACACATTACCTGAAAATTTGTACAGGGCAGCAATTCTGTCGACTCAAAACAGACATCTAGTGCATGTTGGTATGCTCTGTCAACCGGCTGATTTTTGACTTCCTATGTGTAGCCAATAGTTGTTGGTTTGTTTTTATTGTTAATATTGTGTCCGCCTGTCATGAGCACTTTCATACGGCCTATTATTGGCATCTTTATGTAACTTCTGTCTCCGTCAAAACTTCCTCGTTAATTTTTTATATTCTGGTTGTAGAGGCCTTACACTCGCCATTAGTTTGACGAGGGGGCTAGAAATGTTCTAGCTAACCAAGTACACATGGTACGATGCTCAACCACCAACAACTAGTCACACATACAAATACATGTCACTTGATCATCAAATATGCCAATGCAATGCAGCAGCCCGAGAAGCCCATGTTTGTAAGAAACCGTACGATATTTGGCCTTACCCTCACTTCTTGGCACCCAAGTTGAGCGAAGTCTGGTCGATATCTGGTACACGTCCTTCTCACAATAAGTCTCCTCTACTATGAGTAACATGCATCATTTTTGACAGGTAACGAGGCTTCGTCTAGCAATACATTTAAAACTTACGTCTATTTAGTTGAAAGTACATAGAAGGCCAAATCCGAAGGGTATTTTAGATGTCTACCCTAGATTAAACATCTGGGGCGTCCCATTTGGGTGATAAACTTCACAGATTCTGTTCTCGACATGTTTATTGACAATGTTCGGACCATTTTGTCGGACAATATTGTAGTTGTTTTCAGTGTTATGAAAAACGTCTTTTAGAGTATCCATCAAACAGCTGGGGCATTCAGAAACGAAATTTCTTAGACTGTGAACGCAAAGCAACAGTTGATACGGTTGTTTTTTCGACTGTCCCCAGGGCTGCAGTTTCTAGTTCCTCGGAGTAATGCGGAATATTATCCTTTCTTGATAAATCCAAGTGCTGTGTATGACTGTCTGGACTTTCTTCGGTGTTCTTTAGTCTTATGCAAATACATCCTTATAAGTGTGAGGATTTTTACCCAGACTTTTACATTGTACACTGACTGGCTGTCCATTCCACAGCTCATCAGTTTCTCGGCACTTCCAGAGCAGACAACTCCAAGCACTTGTCACACAGTGAAGTTTGTAACCAAATTATCGGCTGTTTGTTTACTGTTGCCATACTTTTATCATTACACTGAGCCATACGTGATTATTTTCCAACTTGGACTATTTCCGCGTTCGCATTATGGGTTGTGGAGCCTGTCCAGCTTATTCTGGATGCAAACGAAATTGTGTGCTTTCGTTTCCTCTTTTCACATTCGGCTGTGGAATCCGAATTTAAGTAATTTATACACAAGTCAGAAGGCGCACGCAGTCAAAGCCCCAAGCCAAGTTAAGAAAGATTTGGGGCGCCTTGACCGCACAATGATCCGGGTTGCAAAACATTTGAGAGTGAAATGAAGCTTCTTATGCCAAAATGTTACATTTCGCCGCGTTGGTTCCCAAACTAAAAAGCACACCAATATATGTTCCAATTTGTTACAGCTAACCAAATTTCATTGTCCACACAATCAACCATACCTCTGGCGGAAAATTCTGGTGAAATACTTTCCTAGCCTCACCGGGACACCGGGATGATAGATTTGGCTCAAATTTTTTACTGGTACTCTGTACTCAAGTTTCTGTTTGTTTTAGTCCATCGGAAACGCATTGTATCTTTCGAAAAATCCATTACGTTGTGCGAATACTGAACTCTGAAGGATTTAGGCACATCGTGTGTAAAATACGGAAACACGGATAATCGAAATGTGTGGGGATAAATCATTTACATGCAAGATGTACCCGAGGAAACCTCAAGTTGCCACAAGCGTGATACGTGCAGCATAACAAATCGCACCTCTATTAAGTGTCAACGCTAAATTAACGCTGCCGTATGTACCTGCATACCATAAGATGCTCTTCATCGATATCACACACCTCACTCGACTTCCTTAATCGCTGTATCCATCTCAAGCCCGTAATAGGAGGAAGTCTAGAAATTGAAACTTTAGGTTTCGGCTATTTGAAAATAGACTCACCCGTACACCCACAGGACTCTAGACTCCGTAACCTGATTGTTCCGGGAGTTCGGTTATTTTCACCATAAATATGACTGCAAAACTGTCAACACAAGTGTCAACGTCTATCCTCAAAATAACAGACAAATGTGCCACAAATCTACGAAGACAAAATAACTGGTGTATATATATACATACATTACCGAAAAGAGCTGATTCAAAAGCTGTTGTGATCTAGAAAACTCATCTAGTCGTGTGGATGACATTGGTCTCTCTGACATGGCCACACTGTACGGTTTCACTGAACGTTCTAAGAAAATAACCTGAAACCTCTGGAAGGCGCGGCTTCCAGTAAAGTCACTGTGCTGCAAATGAGATCAACTCCGAAATAGACAACGTTCTGGACGTTTGTTTAAAACCAAGGACGAGATACTTGGAGGCTATGTAGGACTATGTTGGTGCTGAAGGCAGTTTCGTTGTGGTAGGAAAAATTTTGAATGGCAGGCAAATGGGTGTCATGGGCATCAAGCAGAATGATCGGTGCATACCAGTTCAAACCTACATTGACCGGGTTTGAGTAAACTAAATCGGATTACGTGTTAAACTGCTTTGATGCTTATCTAATAGGGATACATTTGACTGATATTCGGACCGCAGGATGGTAACTTTTCCTCAGAAACATAGGACTTATTCTTTGAGGCCGGTTAGCCTGTTTATTTGTTGGGATCATTGCAGTGGGGTGGGATTTTCGCACAAAACGTCAGTGGGCATCAAAAGGACTGCGTCTGAGTTGGTGCTGAATTAAGAGTAGATGCTGTTCGATATTGCATATTTATTATGTGATCTATCCGAAGAAAGACCGTCCTCTTGAGGTTTTCAATACTCAGTTCCAAAATGTGTATCCGTTGGTTTCGATCGTCCAGAAAAGCATTACCTCCACCGGTTGAATAAATCATGCACTTTTGACGAAAATGTCTACTTTATGGTGAGGTTGGCACTTAACAATACCAATCTAAGCGGATAGAGTTTGAGTCATTTCCATGCTCCGGGGCTCACTATCAGAAAACCTACAAAGCGCTGCCCAGTGAACTTGTTACTGTACGCGACAGCTTGAGAAGCACTCAACAAGATCGTGGTACAATTCCAGGTAACTCTCTTACCATACCCAAGCAGTTGTGATTTAACAACCTTTTGCAGTTCCACGAGGGCCGCGAGAAATTTGTTCACCTCAGGACAAAACAAGCAAGCTGCTAAAACCTAAGTTGGTCAGCGATTTTTCACTAGTTTCCAGCATACTGGGGGGTTGTGCAACCAGAACCGTCTATCAAAGTCCACACTGGACAAACAAATTAGCACTGACTTAGGGGAATACGACTTTTTACACTAGAACGCTTGCTGCTGGATTGTTTTCCAGTCGGAAACAACCAGATCATGCACACCTCGGGACGGCAATCTACAGCTTGGTGGAGGAGGTGAAGACATTGTTGAGATGACTTCTGTGCGATAATTCTACAAAGTCCAATTTTATCTCCAGAACATGATGGTTCGGTAGTGTGGGAATTAGGTTCCGCACGTATATCAGTATAACCAGACGAACTAGAAATCCAGAACTCAGTGCAGCGTAACACGTAGCACGTATGCATTCGAATTGGCGTATATGTACAGCATATGGAATATCAAAACAAGAGAATAATGAATGGGGCAATGGATAAAGTATCAATCATGCTCATCTCAGGTAGGCATTTTGATAAAGGAAACAGGCTGCCAGTTGACTAACAGCATTCAGAATGGTAAGCAGACAGCGCTCCTTACATAAGTGACTATCAGCCTCCTGTGGTCCAGTCTGGTTTGAAGCTCTACTCATAGGTTCTCTAGGTTTTCAAGCCTTGAAAACAGCATAAACGAGAAATTCGAGTTCAGGCTCCGGGTGGATCTCCTTTCAACAACAAATTGGTAAGCAAATGATGGTATTTCGGTAAGTTATGAAGCTGTTGCCGTCTGAGAGAGCGCATCGCCACGTTTCCATAAAAGACTACTATCATTGTTCGAGTTCGGGAACAGAAAATTTCCACAAACTTCATAAACCAAAATTCGTGCCTTGGATTTCTGAAGATCTTCAAACTAGTCAGACTTGTGAACCATGTTAGAAAACAGTCTTCTCCCTAGGTCACTCACATGTCCTGTGATATCAATCTTACCTGTACCGTACAAGACTACTCTGGATTTCTGCCTCCATGACACCCCATTTGGGATAAAATCATCAGTGGTCGGTTCCTTTTGAGATATTGAAATGGCTGGGTTCCCCCTTAAAAAGGACGCTATATAGAAAGTCAGTCTCCGTGTACGGCTACTGATGAGCGAGCAACTTCGTGATACATTCTTTGGAAAGACCGACTGACAGTCAAATTTCGCCTTTTTAAGGAATAGAATGGTGTAACTCTCATTTCTCTAATAACCATGGCAAAAGGCCGACCAAAGGAGATCCTTTCGGTTAACTAGTCTACTGTGAAAAGGAACTTAGAGTTTCAGTATTTGAACGAAGTAGTATTTTGAAGATTGGCCCATTCCGAATATTGAATCTTCGAAGACGGATAGTTTATATAAAACAATAAGTACCCCGAATTATGGAGGCTGCTTTATCACAACACACCATAAAATATGGTGAAGCTACACCGTGAACAACATTCGTATCCAACACTGTCCAACACTGAACGTAAGCGTGCAAATTTAACACAGTAATGACACGGCATTTTCCCGTCAGTAGATAGAATGAGCACAGCAAGGTGAATAATTTGCAATTAAATCGCACAGCTTTTCACTGCAAAACGCCGGTCTCCGATATAGGTGTCTACTTTAACTGCCGGACGGCTGACGGGTTGTACTGGTTTTACTCAGCCCGAATCACATGTCATTGGGGATAAAACGTCACAGAATTACAAGACAGTGCTGCGTTGGGAAAGAAATCCCTTAGTTAGAAGCAGATATAACACGAAACTTTCACTGGGGTCAGATTTCTGTGTCAAATTTCTGTGCCACCAGAAAGCAGGTAAATAAAGGCCACAATACATTTTTGCTAACCTTAGATGTGTGTGAAAAGCAAGAAAAATCCCCGGTTAGACAAGTCTGGTATGGCCCTTAATTCAATAAATTCGTCTCGCTTTGCCTTCGTGGTGGTCTTCAGTGTTACACTAGTATTATCTGTTTTCGTCTTCATAACATCCAGTCTGTGATCAGCTTGGATTTTCGCCGTTGGGTGCATTACGTTTGAGAGCAATATTAATGTTAGCCTGGAGATGTAGATAGCTTAGTGGCTCAGGCACAAACTTGCTGACCGAAACGTCCATGATTCGGACCCGACCTCTGTATCTCGACTGCTGCCGTCTTGGTCTGATCAACCAGGAATTATCTCAGCCTTCGTGCTTAATTCTTGTAGCGTGATAAATAGCTACCAAACTGTGTTACAGCCGAACTACTACTATTTTGCCATATAAGCATAACGTGTGTCCGTTTGGTGCCTCTAAACAGTCCACAGTTTTCATCTAGACTGATGCAAACAAATCTGGAACTAGTTTATTCATCTTATGCTGTAAATTCAATGAGCAGTTATGGAACAACCCCATTTAAAAACGCTAGCTTCCGTAGAACTTTGGGAGGAAAAGAACTGTTCTTCATAACCGTGAGGCAAATGAACTTTCTGAGCGTTCTCTGGCTTCTGAATCTCACGCAAAATCGCATAATTTGTGTAACTGACTGTGGTTAAGTCCGATTTTAACTTAACAGTTTGAGTGTTTTGACAAGATTACACACAATCAATTCAGTCTCTCTCGGAATCGGCTTGACCTGATGCGGTAGCTTGCTGCAGTGAAGACCTATGCTCAGTCTGGTCTAGCAGACCGGCCTGAAGTTGCTAATGTACTTTCAGCACAGCTTTAGTTTACATAGTTAACGGAGATTTTCGTGTTATACATATTTTTTAAGTAAAGGGTTTCCAGGTTAGCATTGCCATGCAATTCTGGGTCTCTTTAGCCAGAGTGTAAATGCTACTCAGTGCCACTAAATTGCTGCTCATCGTCGGTTTTCAGGCTATCAAAAACAGGAGACTGACCGATATTTTACGCTTGACATATCACACTGCCATGAGACGTGTTTTATGTATATCACAGTCAAACGCAGTGATGCTCCTGAACACTGAGCATCTACGGAGAATGTCCCAAAGTTGTAGGAGCAAATATAAATAAATCATACTGTAGTGGTCACATTATGACACCGCATAGCTAGTGCGTTATTGTTGTAAATTACCCTTATTAAACATGCAGTAAAACACACCCATTTCCATAAAAATCAACGCTATCACCATCGTGGCCCGATGCTGTACCTAGGATGAGGAAAGCTCGGTTAGATGGCTGTAATTCTACTAGGTTGGGTTGGAATCATACGGAAAATTCCCGTTGAGAGCAGACATTATTGCAATTAATTCACTTTGCTGGGCTCATTCTGCCCGCAGAGGGGTAACTGCAGTGTCAGTCCCGCGTTGAGTTAGCACAATTATGTTCAGATTTGGACAGGTAATGCAAATATTATGCATGGTGTAGTCTCATTATATTTTATGGCAGCCTCCATGATCTGAGGCACCTATTGTGTAAGTTAGAACGATATTGAGCAGCGAAATGATAAGTTCTCCCTTAGAGGCAACCGATTCACAGATGAGGCAACTTTCGGTCAGTCCTTTGAAGTGGTCTATAGAGTACTGAGATTTGTGAAGAGGCGACCTATATGGGTAATCAGTACTGATCTGATTTCCTGAAGCACAAGAGTCTGGACCAGAAAGCCGGTCTTTACAGAGTGAGAAATTTATAAGAATTGTGTGCTACGCAGGTGAGCGTCATGTCATGAAACCGCGATTCAGTTACAGAGCAGACCACTTTATTCCCACCATTGTTCACAGACCCGATTGGATTAAAAATTAGCAAGAAAGCAATGCGCGAATTTCTTATTCCGATCTTTGTTGGGATAGTGCTTTGCATCACTGGCGAATATTTTTGAAGAGAAAATATGTCCTGTCAAAGTATATCAATATTAAAGTTTGACCTCGCAAGACCGGACCAAAATGGAGCAATTAGCGAAGATGGGAGACTAATGTGTGTTCCCTATCGCTCATCAAACCGCTATTTTGACGGGGCTCCTTGGTCCCACAATGTTCTTAGCTGCGAAAGCTTTGCAAGTGGAATAAAACTATCTGCGCTAAAATGTTGCATTTTGTTGTGTCTGTGCTCGAACCCAAAATCATCCTAGTCTACATTCATGTTTTCGCAGCGCTGAAGCAATCATACCCCTGGCGGAAAAGTTCTGGTGGAATGCTTTCCAAGTATTACTAAGACTCTGGGATGCCTAGATGAGACTCAAAAGTTGGGACTGATATTCGAAGCTCAAATGCCCGTCTGTTTCAGTCCATCACGAACAGGTCGTAGCTTTCGAAAATTCAATTCCAAATACTGAGCGCCCAGTTTGACCAATCATGTACACATGTTTGAGCCAGGTGTTGTTGCACCATGGTGTGAAACACCGTTCTTATGTAGGGAAGACAAAGTTCGTTTGTCCACTCTGGAAAGACCATTTGTACAGGAGATCAAACTCGGAAGAAAGTAACTATGTTTGATCCCCCAAGTCGTTGTTTTAGGTGAAGTAAAAGCATGTGTTCCAAAAATCTTCCCGTCTAAACGCACAGTCCATTATTACATCTACAACTTGCATGCTTGCTTCCCTAGTTTCAGAATTACGGCATTTTATCTAACGTTTTCTACAATCCTGGGACAACAACTGCCGAAGACCTGAAGACGTACCAATTACGCTGCTCGAAGAATCCGAGGCTCTTAGCCGCACAGCAAAGTAGCCCGTAATATCGCCTGCTACACACGTTCCCTGATATTCACAGATATACCGCTTTGGCGCCGTAGGCACCCCCCAATCATGCTGCGTCTATCGCTGACTTCAAGAGGGCTAATTTGGCGCTCCTGGTCGACTGGGTTGTGAGATATACCCACGCACATGTAATCGACAGTCATGTTGATCTGTTCTCAATGGAACCGTTTGTAGCTCACGTAGCGTAGATTGTCGTTGATTTGCCCGCTGAACTGTGCAACTTGCGTGGGAGCATAACCACTGGTGCACCGCTAAGCTCAACTCCACGCAATGGTGATGTAACTTCGATTGGTGGTTAAACGTTTGTAGCCAAATGACCTGGCTCAGCGAGCAGAGCCACGACCGAGTATAGTGATACATGCGTTTGCAGAGCGAAATGGCATCCTGTAGACATGTAAACCAGCCGGCTATCAGTAAAAAAGTTAGACTGCAATCCAACTGCCACGCTCAGTGAACAGACCAACTATCTAACAGCACACCAGAGCTACATATATTCCACAAAGTTGCCTCCAACTCTGACTGTGCACACGAACTGGCAAGTGAACCTCCAATCCCAAATCAGTACCAATCCGCTGATCCATAAAAATGATCGGTGCAATTTGGGCAAGTGTGTTCACACTTATGGTCTCAAGCCCGCATGGTTTCCGTCTGCGGGCGAAGACAATTAAATCAATTTTAGCAATTTACCGCCTAGGTTACCGTTTTTATTTTGTGTGCGACAAACGAAACGCCCAATTGTACTGCTCCTTGCTCGCAGTGCAAAAGCGCTGGAAACTGTGGATCAAACTAATTACATATTGTAAGGAAAATACATCAGCTTTGAGCCGGTAAGAGCCCTATATCGGTATTTGACCAAATAGAGACGAACAAGTTTTAACTTATCTTTTCACTTTGTACTAATGACAGCTTCTTTTTGTCTGCCTGATATGTAATACGCACAGAAAACCTAGCCCATTCATTCGCAGAATCCTGTAGTTAGATTACACAGCCAAACACCTTTTGAACGTGCAATGGGTACTCTCCAAGAAAACATGGACACCTGGTCTCACAGCTTTTCTGATAGGGCTCTTGACTAAAACAAGTCTCATGCAGTAACCATCGGACCAAGCCAGAAAATACTGGCCTTCGAAGAGAACTTCAACTTAATATAGGAGTCAGGGAGTTAGTCAGGGATGGTCTCCTTGAGGGAAGATATCTCTTCATGGGGGAAAGTTAACAATGTCTGAAAAAAGAGATATTATGGACTTCATTCGAAATGTGACTGTGAGGTATAAGCTAGTTGACCGCCATGGCCCATTCTGAAGCTCGAATTTCCTCCGAGCGGATGTCTGTTCACAGTCTCACTTTCTGCTCAAGGACGAATAGCATATCCTTACAAAAGTAATCGTTATCTCTTCAGCCGGTGTTCCGTAATCTGCACGCTAATAAATATTGTATAGGGAATTACGATAGAACGCTATATACGTCCAGAAAAAAACGGAAGTTGAGAACTACTAGGCTACTTTTTTTTGGCATTTTGGCGTGTTTCTCAAGCGTCTATGCTATACCTATCTCAACACCTGTGAGTATTAGGTATTTTGCTGAAATCGCCTCTCTCTCAAAGTAGGTAGTGTTCTCCACTCTTTACCTTTGTTGGGGAGACCCTCAGAAGAAACAATCCGACATGATAATGCAAAATTAACTTAACCACTACTAATTTATTTGACAACTGATCCACTCCTGTTTATGGTTGGCGAGCCTACAGTACTCTTGGTACGTGGTCGATCCCACTGACAAGCCTATGCCAATTACGTAACCTAATTGCCTGGTTATCGTTAGTTTGTCGTTTATTCCTAGGCCTGTGTTGAATAAATTTAAGAACTCCGATGTGGTCAAATCTAATGCATGATGTTTATTTTGATTGCTTTCTATGATTAAGCTGTCTTTCTCCCAACCGTTTTCTTAAAAAACAAAGGGACTTTTGCAATTGCTTCGTCCCTTTCCTTTCTCTTTACTTCTTACCGGGGCCTTCTTCCCCCATAAATACATGATATTTAAGCGGCATTTTTCAGTACTAACGACTGCTATATGATGATAATGCCCATGATAGACCGGCTTCCTGTGACATCAGTGGGTGTAAAGTTCGGAAAACCAACTTCTGTGTGACTCGTCCTAGTAAGCTTGACCCCAATCTTATCGACAAAAATTTGGAAAAGCCCTATACGAACACAACACACTGGATTTTCAAGACCGGTTTGAAACAGTTGGTTGTTTTTTCGTATTGCTTTCTTGCATTTCAATTCCATTTATCAGTAACATATGACGGACAGGTAGTCTTATTGCTAGGAGGCTCAACACATTAGGTTTGTTTCGTATAACCACTGAAGACTCTTAAGTAAACACAATCTAATTGCCCCGTTCTGTACAGAATCAAACAATGCGATGTACAGGAAAAAAAATCCAGCTCAGATCTGTACTCTTCTTTCTTCTCGGATCTCTTATTGGACATGTGCTATTAAGAACATCAAAGTTGCACAAACATGGTTCAACTACCAAACTGAAGATACTCTGCTGTGTTTTCACACATCCGACAAGGCATGATCAACGAGCTATTCACGTACAAAACACCTGGGCACGTCGCTGTGACAAAGTAGTCTTCGCAAGCACCGCCAAACATCCGAAGCTCCAAGCTCTTCGTAAGTTCTAGACTAGATTGAGTCGTGGACACAAGTGGAACTATGGGAAGAACGACGGCTCCGTTTGTGCGCGAGACACACTGTTTTGCCCTTTGTTAGCCAAGTGTGTTGGGGGCATATTGTATGTTAATAGTTAATGGTATATTATTACAAAAGTAGCAGCACCATCAAATATATTCCCACCACACGTCGGCTGGATGTGCAACAAAGCTTATAATCAACCGGTCAAATGAAACAACCTTCACAGCCTATTCGTGAACTACAATCATTTACACACTAACTTGGCTTTGAAAGGTGTCTCAGCTGAATTTCCCGCTTGTGGTATTTTTCTGAAGCTGAGTGTGCTGCACAGGGCTGTCTTCTAGAAATACACTCATTTGCATATCAATTTGGTTTTCACGAGAAACTCAACTGAATTTCTCGTTTATGATATTCTACAAATGAATGTGCTGCACACAGGCCGCCTCATGTTTCAGTTGGCACGATATTCGAGATATCGAAGTATATTTTCATAAAGGAAATTACTCACAAGGTTACTGAAAACTCTTCGACAGCCCACGCCCGGTTTCACCCTTCTTGGGGCTCATCAGTTAGGCACAGTCCCCGAGTTTCCGTCAACCTTATGTTCTACTTGAACCCAAATTGGACTGTTTTCGAGAAATACACTTATTTGCAAATCAGTTTGGTTTTCACGAGAGATTCAACTGAAAATCTCGTTTATGCTATTCCGAAAAGGGCGAAACCTGTCGTGGGCTGTCGAAGAGTTTTCAGCAACCTTGTGAGTAGTTTCCTTTATGAAAACGCTTTCTTCTATTTCAGTTAGTACCACAATCGAGATCTCGCAGTACGTCCCATAGACGTAACTCACTCCCCATAAGGTCTCTGACTGAGCTCCATCGGTTAGATGAACTCCCTGAAGAAATCAATGGCTCACTGGTTTCTGCTTTGTCATCAACCCCTCGGAATAGTGAAAGTGAACTCATAGTTAGAAGAATACTCTGCAAATTTCTGCCCCAGTTTACCCCTTTGAACAAAAATTTTTTACACTTTTGAAGCCTTATAAGTTTCTGACGAAGGTAACTTTCGGGATTCGGGATTTTCCGGGTTGGAACTAGTTTGCTTTCCTATGGTTCGCTCTGGCAATTAAGAAAATGCATGTCTATCTGGCAACATCATTCGATCTGTATCCGTTCAACCTACCGGTCTTCAAATGAATAGATCATGGTGTTGGAATATCTGTGCTGACTACTCGTTTTACACCACTGGGTGTATCAGAATCAATTATAGAGAAAAAAGCGTAAAAAGTAGGGCAAAAGCATCCGCAGTAAGGTAGTGACTTTCTAACCAATGGCATTCGTCTGCACGGGACATTATTGGAGTTTTATGAATAAAATTTGTCTTCGAGTTCCGAAAACCTGAGTAGCAGGTGCAGCTTCACAAAGCTATCTCCTATGAAACTCCTGTAAAAATAGATTTAGTCGGTGAGGATTATGATGTTCATTGTGTGTGAAACCAAGATTTTCGCGTATCTGAGGCAGAAGTGGTACTTCATAAGCGGAGCTTCTGTGGTGAATTTATCTGAACATTTTATTCCTCAGGTGATCTTGAGTTTAAACACTCGACAGCCGCATGTCATTTTGACTGTCAGAATTACGTGCACCTACGGCAACAAAAAAATCATCATGAATTGAAATATTGTTTACTAACCTTATTCGTCCTTGTAATGGATATCTGACCTCACATGAGAGTTCAGTCAATTTAGTCTGAAATTTTGCATTTTTTATCGCCCCAAACGTACACCGATGGTATACTACTTGATTCCCTAGTAAAGTCTCCAGTGTTTAACGCATTGGCGTATTAATTAGGCTGTACAAGAGAATATCTTTCGAATTCTGACACTCCATTTTTTCCCTTCAACAAGACAATAAGTTTAAATTTGTCTCAAATGACTGATGGTGTCGTGATTTGTGATATTTGCATAACCAACGGATAAACAGAAGCTAAGTTGTGGTATATGGAAACCCTTGTTTTGCCTCACTTAGTTAGTAGGAATTCAGAAAGACAAATGAACAACCAACATAGGAGAGGCAATTCGTGCGCGATTTCATGGCCAACACGTTGAAAGTTCCGTATGCTGATTAGGCGACCATTAGAGTGACGTATTCCGGTTGGAGAACCATGTGCTTTTATAAAATTATCTCAGTTACGACGCGAACAATGAACCTCCTACCGACGACATCCTTAAAGGTTTTGTTCTGTAACCCGAGGATAGCTATTGACAACAACGATTGCGAATAAAAACTTTAACTTTGCTAAGCGATCACACATTCTTCTTGCTCTGTTACTAAACAGCCCGATGATTTATAGTTTCACACATCGTCCTGTGCGAAAACTTGACCCTCCATTTTTCGATTTGTGAAACATCGGGTTTTTTACCTGCCACTGCGATAACAAGAGTAGTGCTGTCCAACGGACAATCACGAAAAACAGAAGGCCGATGAATCAACCAATCAAATGAGTAAAACTCACCCCACAAAGCAAGAAGGAAACGACCGAATCACAGCATGATAACCACATACAGAACTGCCGAATTAAATGCACCCAACGAACCAACCGGACACAGGAGATCGAGACCACGTGAGATTCATAGGAGACCAAGCAAACTACACAAAGACCGTTTCCAGAACTACCAGATACTGTTTAAAAGCTATATAATCACAGGCAGAAGAGGAGGAATTCACCCACTCAAACCTGCACTGACGATGTCACCTCGATTGATAATGAAACGTTTGCAATCCAACTGCCAAGCTCGGCGAACAGACCAACAACCAAGTAGTGCTGTCCATATAACAATTTCAGATCATGCGAACACGTGACAACTCACGATAGAAATTAATTAATCTTTGCTTTAATTAGGTTTTTGTTTGACAACCTAACCTGAGTTCAATCGAGGACCTCAAAGGAACACCACTGGGACGTATTGCGGAAATTTCGACGAAAAAACTGGAGCAAACTGTGCTACCAGACATCAGACGGAAAATATGGATACTGCATTTAGACGTTTGCCATTGTGAGAACAAATGAAGTCGTACGAGCAAAGCAAATACTGAAAAATGTGCTTCCTGAAATTCGCTTCACAATGGAAGCGGAGGAGAACAACAGTTTGGCGTTTCTGTATGTGTTTGTCATAAAGACAACAGACGGCAAACTAATAAATAAAGTGTACACGAAAGAAATGCACAGGAAGCAGACTGCGAACAACTTTAGCAACTAATCGAATCGTCAAGAAAGAAGCTATTTTCGAACTCTATTCAAGCGGATCTAGACGCACTCCAACACAATGGAGCCGAGTTAGACAGAAGATCGAAGACCTTACCAGACATTCCAAAATTATGGCTTCCCGAAGACTTTCATATAGAGATATCTGCGAGGCGTGACACTCCACAGAATAATTTGTCAATAAACACATCGACATCGACTTAGTCTGTCAGCCTTTATGAACAAAATAACAACACATTCACGAGACTCTGAACAACATGAGAAATCTGGCGACCAACGGACCAATGGATCGGGGAAGGAAAACTACTGAAAAAAGAAGGCTACGAAATCAACCAATCAAGTGGAACAAATTCTGGCCACAACACTATAAGGAAACGACCCAATCACAGCAGAGGAACAAAACTGCCGAGATGAATACACCCAACGAACCAACCAGACACAAGGAGGTGAAACCACGACGCAACTTATAGTTCAAACTGACAGACCGAATAACTCTAACGCCGCGTCGGGGGCAACCACCCAATATAGAGCTATCAGATACTGTTTAGAAACTACACAAGCATTTGCGGAAGAACAGAGATTCATCCAATTAATCCGGCACTGATAATTTCACATCGATCGGTAATGAAACGTTTGTAATCCAACAACCAAAATTCATTGATGTGTATACTTTAGGATTCCTTTCAATCTTCTATTCACTTGCATCACGAGAAATATTGACAAGGTTTTGAAGAACTGCAAGACTGACCAACATGCACGCTATCCGTTTCTAGCCTTGAAAATGACGCGAGTCGATACCTACAATCACCTGTGGCTAAAAACACAAGCGGCGATTAAAGCAATATACCAGAGCGCCAGTGAATATGACTTTTTCTTCAAGGCAGACGATGACACGTTCGCTGTACTGCCCAATATGCGAAAGCTTTTGGCCACGCATTCACCCAGGGAACCTGTCATGTTTGGAAAGTTGATTTCGGTGGGTTAGTTCGTTTTGTTCACTGTTACCTTCCATAATGACATCCTACGAAACCCAACATTATTATGTGCGCTTCGGTTTTGTATTGGTTGCATTAAAGGCAACTCAGTGTTTCGTGATTAAACATACAGGGAATGTCCATTTCACTGACGCTAACCTGCTGAGTAAATTTTCAGCGAGATAAACGGAGGTTGAGTAGAAATTCGTATTTTAGCTATCAAGCTTAGTAGCAATTTGAGTAGTAATTTAGAAGTTTGGTGACTGGCACATTTTATCAAAAAATTTTGCATGGGCGCCATCTCCTCATCACTAGGTACGCCTAAATCTACATCAGCAAAAACCCACAAACATTTCCCAATCCTACGAGATGGGTAGTCCAGCAGCCTCCCTTATCTAACTACAAACCAGTTTTACTCTGGTGAAAACCCCAAATAAGGAGCACTCAAAATCTTATAGGCGCCAACATTTTAGTGTCAGAAATTTTTCAGGTATACACAAAATTCCAGTGAAGAACTAGATGAGAAAATCCGAGACCCACTAATACCTGGACCTTAGATACTAGTGAAGGGAAGAAGGCCTTCGCTGCGAAGTTGTTTATTAGAAAATGCTAACTGAACAATTAAAGACTATTGGACAGAGGAGCAAAACTCTCATATGCATCTTGTTTACAAAACTGAATATCCATCTTCTCCTTGAATGAGTCTTTCTGAACTTTTCATTGACTGTTACTCAATTGCAAGCAAATGCTACAGAGCAACTCCACAAAATCCGTCACTTTTCAAGGGACGCGAAACGGATTTACGAGAAAACATACTACTCGCATGTCCCCTCATCAGTAGTATCACCGTTACACTAGCACATAATCACGCTGAATGATTGCAGCAGTGTCAACGCGGGTTGGTGCGCCAACAATCCACTATTGTGCTTCGTTGTCACAAAACCTCATGAAACTTGTTCACCGCATCCGTAACCACGGCTGCTGGCGCGCGCCACCACACTGTAAATCGTGGTTTACAACTCGTTTTGCAATAAGCCACCCCTCAGCCATCTGCCGTGCTACTGTTTAAACAGCTTACAATGGTGACTTCTGATTAATTCACTATTGATGCCATTTGTCTAGGTTTCATTTCCCTCATTCATAAGATTGTAATACTAAACAACACTGGATTAATCAAGTTGATAAACTCTCATTATCTGTAGGTCTGGGATTTTCACTTATCGGACTCCAACTTCGTGGTTTAAGCTTATAAGATAATGTGATAGGTCGTCTGAACAGATGAGTTTATCAATTCGACTGTGTTTAAGATAAGGTGGCCGCAGCAATTGCCTTTTCATTTTTTTGTGCTAACTAAATCCTATGTGCATGTCCGTCGTTGGAACCAAACCATATTGATGTACCTTTGATTAGAGTAACTGGGGTGAAAAATCTAGTAAACCTTACAACCGAAGGATAGGCTGGTGAACCTGCTCTGCCTCCCTGTCACCTGATGGTCCTTTCATAGTCGATCTACCTTTCACTTTTTCTATCTCCAGCGCCATTTGCAAAAGACTCTCGCTTCGTTGTCCTATCCATGAAATATGTTTCTTATTCCAGTGGTTATATGAACTATTTAACTTTGTGGTCAACAGGTACAGTCAATTCTGTTTTAAATTTTCGCTCATATATCTGACATCTCATATCGCTCTCATATCTGACATCCGACACCCTCTCTATCCATTCCTATCCAAGGGCGTTTCAACCTACAACTTTGGGTCAAAATTTAAACTCATCTTCGATGGTGGTACGGTCCTCTGAAACTATGTCGCTATCTACCTAAGCAGACAGTTGGTCCTAAGCCGCGATTCTAGTCTGATAAACTGTGCGCAACCTTGACCAGATGCATTTTCTTCCCTACTGTGCTTTCACAAGCTTTTGAAACACCAGATTTGAAGGCGTGTCCTCAACACATACTCCGATGACAATCTCCGATAAGTAATTAAGAAGCGCTTTTTCATTAGCTGAAATTGTATTTGGGTTTCTATTTCTTTTGGAAAACCCTGTAAGTAGGTCGATTCGTTTCAGCTGCGCTCAGAAGACTCAGATGAGGCGTGGAAGAAGTTCAACGGAGTCTAGGATGAGACCATTCAAATCACGCAGAAGGGCTATGTGAACATACAGAGGTGACTGAGATACAAAGAAGGGAGCCGTGGTTGAAACAATGACCGAAACCAACCAGATCAAATTTTTAGGAGAGGAAGTCTGTCCAAAGGGCGATAGGTACGACATGACTTCATGTGAGAGAGGTATAACAATCAACGACAGTTCAAAATATTTGAATTTTGTCTCCCATCCATACAACGTGCCCAGTTTAATGGCAGGATGAATTTTTACAATCCTACTTGCGTAAAATCTATATTCAATGGGGAAAAATCGCTTCAGAAGTAATCCCAACAAAAGGAGCGAAGCGAGTGAAGTAGGGTAGAACAGTCTTCTTTGCAATTTTCTCAATACGGTCTGTAAAAAAAGGATTAAAGTGCGTCATTTGCTCCTTTTTTGCACTTCTAGAATACAAACCTACTTACTTACTATTCACTCACTCCAATAGATCACCTGTCGAGTGAATTGGTCACATTTTCACCCCATTTTTGTAGAACTCTTGTCCAACCTATTGAGCCTTCATAATGTTTTCATTTCTGTGGCTGAATTCGACTAACCACCAGTGCTTACCATGTTTATCAGCGGCATTCGCCGCTTGTTTTCCCTAGTCTGGGTCAAACTGACAACTGTCTTCCCAAGCGTGAACTTGAGCCTTTATCTAAAGCTGGACTAGTTTAGCCATGCATTTGTGTATTTCATAGTCACATTTCGCAGTTAAATTTTAATAGCATCCACACTAATTGCAAAACCGCTGACAAATCATTATGTCTCATATGCTTACAAGCCGCAGGTTTCGGTAAACCCATGAGTTACTAAATACTACAGAATTCAATGTATGTAGTTCGGAGGGATGAGGGTAGTTGAGAGCGCTTGTGGCAAATCGACTTTATCTGAAGTTAATCAGGTGTGGTCCGGGAGAAGGGTGATGCGTAATGGCGGGTAAATCTTGCAAGTTTTGAACAATGTTTCCGTTAGGAGGAGAATTCGCAAAAAGTTGAAACCCGATAGGTCACCCATGTTGCGATTTGATTTACTGCGTAGCATTTTTACCCTTGTATCTCATGATTGGATACAGGTATGAGCATTCTGTCAACGAGAATAATTCAAAACTAAGAGGGAAGGACCGACAATTTGCCTACCTCACACTTCCATACAAATGAGCTAGTTGGTCAAAGTCAAGGTGTACCTAGAGGAGTGCGATAATCGTTCATTGCCCTACCTTTCATTTCCCATATGGTTTTCTGCTAATCCGTTGTGCGGTGCGTCACAGGAACGGTGCACACGGTAGTTGTTGTGTTCACCACTTCTTTTCAACAGGATTATTGCCCACCCGGCTTTCTTTCCGGTGGAGCCGGCTACGTGCTATCCCATGAATCATTAAAACGGATCGTCGAAAGAGGCATTGACAAACATCCAGCATGCTCAACGAAGGAATTGGATATGGAGGACGTGAGAATCTGTAAGTTCATTTCAGTATAATATGGGAATAGAAATGACACATTTCAGCACGTTGAATTGTTTTTAGCAAGTCAACACCCACTGTAGGCTAAACTAAATTTTACTATTTCCAGTCGTTCACTGCCATTCAAACCTAGGGTTATGGAGTGGAACCATTCCTTACATTTTGATAAACAATTGGGTTGAGCGAATTAAACAAGTTTTCCAAAGAAGCAATAAAACTGGTCACGTTCTAATGTTGACCACTTCGGAAAAGATTTTGCCAATCAATAATCCGATGTGCAAATTAATCACGTCAATCTAACGTGAACAAGTTCGCCTGTTCAGATTAAATTACTCAGGTGCGTCCAAACTGCGCTGGTGAAGTAACGGTAGCACGCTTGCCTTGCTTGTCAGATTTTCAGAGTTCAAACTCTAACGCGGACAAAGATACACACCACTCACTCGAGTCCAATGCTTTGATACGGACTCAACAGAATAACTGGGCCAGGGCAGATATACGACTACTCAAACGAGCGATATGAATGTGGACTACTAAAAATCACCAAGTCTATTGATCAACGGGAGATTTATTCTCCCAAACGGAGCGCGGCTTCACTTTTACACACGCTTTATCAGATTTGTCAGTATGACTTTGCTTTTATGCCTGCCATGTCTTCACACGAGTCCGTTTGGATGGCAAGTCAGCCTTTATTGCGAATGATCTGATATCCCACAGAAATCAGCAACTGAAATTTTTGCACAACTGGAAAACTCGACTTTCAGTTACGTGCACTCAAATCCTTCAACATGCCCTATTTTTAAGCACAGTTTCGTTGGGACATCCCGCGATGGGGAAACTTACACTGAGAAACACATCGACACTTCTGTCGTACAATTCAAAAGGAACATAAGTTGCACCCAAGCAAAAATTCTGCCACCCAAATTCGCTTTCCTGACCCTATGTAATTAACGCTTTCTTGTATGTTAGACGGTAGTTCTACAGTTATGCTAGTTTACAGTTCGGTGTAACTCACAACATCAAGATAAGAATGAATGCAATCATCAGCGGACATGATGAGATGGTTTTCCATTAGACTACATAGTGAGTAGATGTAACGTCCTTGAAACTCGAAGAAGAATGTATCATTTACCACGTACAACTTCAGCCCACTGTTCAGTACAATCTGATTTCCGATTACCTCTGATGCATATTCTCAAACGATCTCCGAGCTATTCTGGGACCCCACCAGCAAAGCTGAGGACAATGACACAGTCGCCAATGAACATATGTTTCGTTCATATTCCCATGACTCCTATTTAGACGGTCATCCTCCTGTCTTGACATAATTATTCTGGTGAGTCCACGCCAAAGAGAGGAAGCACTGAACACGAGTCTAGATCTTATTCGGGTTCATGAACGGCTGCGTGAAAACGTACGCCTGTTCAGACGTATAAATTCAGATGCGTCCAACGTGAGTCGTTGGAGTACCGGTAACAAGCTTGCCTCGCATTTCAGATGCCCGGACTTCAAATCCAGATAAATCCATCAGATATGCACTGTTGATGAGCTCTAATTAGATCGAAACCCGAGACCAGTGCCTCCTTCATTTGATGTAAGCTTACAAGGATAATTACGCCAAGACAGGAGGATGACTGCTCAAACCCCAAAACAGAAACGTATTTTTTGCATGATCTAGAAGGGCCACAACAGTGTGGTGAAGTACGGGTCGATTCGGTCCAACTTTCTAGTCACAACAGTGTTTTACGTACTTCCAGAAAATTGAAGCTGCGGTAATCCACTGCGACAGTAGATGAGCCCAAATCTACCTTCACTTTCGGGGTTAAAAGTAGGCTGTGATAGTGTAGCACGGCTGAATAATCATCCAGATATCATTACGTGAAACACCTAAAAGCATGTTACAGGTTGGCCCTACAGATAATCGCCCCATAGAATCCAATTATCTTTGAACTTACGTAGACCGGCAGCGACACATTAATTGCATAAAAAACGTCAGACGCTGCACCGTGAGGGCATACCATACCACTGAACTTTCGTCGAAACTCTGCACATGGACAGTCGCGCTGCCGCCGATCAGAAAGCTAAAGTCCGTTTTACCCGTTAACCGTAGTATTTTATCAGTTTGCCTTCAGCTGCCGTGCAACTTATGGCAGTAGAACTGACCGAATACGTGGGACGCGTTCCAGGGAACTTTTGCATACACGCATTTGCGTGCTATTTTGTAATAAGCACTTGGTTTCAGCTGGTAACCCATTCGGTTCATCAATCATAAGACATCTGATAGTAAATGGATACGATTTTTATCTTAATGCACCACTCCAGATCGCTTACCTTTCTTGGGGCGTCTTTGACCAGTCGACCGAAACCAGTGCTATACAAGTCAGACCGTGACCCTGAAGTTACCACGGTTCGATTGAACTCGTCACATTATATCAGATCTATTTAAAAATCTCATCATAGTCGTCATTTTTTGCTCCACCTATTTTCCCATTTCTCATACGTTTCAAGGCGTATGACAGTGCGCGAAATTAATTCATCCCTGAAACATTTTCGTTCTCATTCCAATGTTCATTATGGTGATGGATCGCACGTGATCATTATGGCTAAGAGTGAACTGCACTCAACCGTGTCGCCACCATTTACAGCAGTACTGAGACATATCTTCATTCATGGGCTTGTGCGAAGCTTTTTTTCGACTGCATCCTTCTTTGTGCTGTCGATCTCCAGCGCTTAGCATTCGCACAATGGAATTAACTTTTCCAAAGCTACGACGTGCCCTGCTGCATTAAAACAAAGAGGCAACTGAGTTGAAAGTCCGAGTCCAATCTTTTGAACCCTATCTATGCATCCCGGGGTACCAGAAATGCTAGGATAGTATTCCACTAGACTTTTTAAGGCCAGGGGTATGATTGCTCCAGTGGACAGTGAAATTCGGTGAGCTGCAAAGATATGAACGTAGACTAGGATGGATTTTGGTTTGAGCACATACGCAAAAAATGCGATATTTTGGCGTGAAAAGTTTTATTTCATTCGCACATGTTTTGCAACTAAGAACATTGTGCGGCCAATGAGCGCCGTCAATCTCTCAGTTTCTCACACCCGTTACCAAACCCACTTGGTTCCATTTCACAGACCACATGAACAAGCGCATTTTATCTCGCTGGTAGCCGCTATGGAAAACATACTTTACTGATCACATGTCGCCACCACGCAAGCCACTTATGATTTCAGTTAACGGTGGTTACTTGTAGCTGAAGTAGCCGTGGACCAAACCTCACTGATTTTCATTGACTTTGATGTGTCAAAGAGAATTGGGGAATACGTTACCCAAAATCAGGCCGATCCATAACAAACCCCGGTAGTGCCTAAGTTGTCTGAAGGAAGTGCGAACGCTCTGGTGAATCGAGGGAGTGTTGGGACTTCAGAGGGTTCATGGCAGCAGCAGCAAACAGTGAAACATTATTGTACCCTATAACCATAAAGGAGCTGGTGCGTCGCATTGTCTGCCTTTGTCACCTTTAATAAAACCAAGGTAACCCACCCATCCGCCCCGATAGGTCGAGAGATCTCTCCGGTCAGGGGGATGATTAACTACTGACCTGGAAGTTTGTAGTTCAAACCCAACCCTGGATTTTTACTGCTGCTGCTGTTTTGGCTCGGGCAACATATCAAGACCTTGGCCTTTGTATAGCCCTCCATTTGCACAGTGGCTATACACCGAGAGGGTGCCACGCTTGGATCACTATTTTGTATTATTCAGCTCTCTAGCTAACCGGACAGCCAGGGCTGCCTGTATTCTATTCAACAATGAAACAGCTTCTTTCAACCGAGGTATCAGTTACAGTATGGCTCGTGTCAGACACCTGTGCTTTACGGTCCTATTCTGAGAGAAAATGATATGAACAAAAACTCAGACATTGCAAAAGTTACACAAGTAGAATTCAAAAGCTACTTGTGTTGCACAGTGGTGAGTTTTCTCGAGCATCGTTTTTCAAGTCGGATGTGTGTACTTTCGACTAAACTCAAGTTGCTTGTTGGTAATTGTAGGCCAATATGCTGCTGCTAATGTCGACATTTGGGTAGAGTTCAATTTGTAAACAATAGTAACCATACTGAGAAAAACGAGAAAGCGTTTTTTCCAGAAAACCTCTGTGAAAATCGCGACCGGCCCCAGGCCTAAAACCTTAAGTGAATGCTACAAATCAGATGGCATGAGTCATTTACACGGTATTAAAACGTGATATCCTACTTATAGCCGTAATACACTACTCATAAGGTTGCTAAAACCTCTTCAAAACATCACAAACAAGAGATTCAGCTAAGTTCTAGATGAGTGTCCTGTCAAAACCAAACTGGTGTGCAAATGAGTGTATTTTGCTGATGCATCCTATTCTCCATCTACAAATGCGGTCCGTCTTCAAAGAGAGCTTGCATCAATATGTTCCAGAATTTGTATAGTTTTTACACAGGGAAAGTGGTGACAAAACGCAATTTCGCCAACTCTCGTTACTGAGAATTGTCCACGCGGAAGGCCAGACTGATAACAGCTGAAGGGGACAGTAATGGGAAAAGCCTAACACTTTTGCTATAGACTAAACCTAGGGTAAGCTAAAGAAAATGAAACTGCTACTACAGCGAGGGTTGTTTCGATCTACGGCTGTGAGATGTGGCCTACGCGGGCTGCGGGACCAAGACGTATTCGGGTCCTCAACACAGACTGACATAACTTACATGACGAAATTTTAGTTAAAAAATCCAAAAACTACTCACACTTACAATAAATAATCACTGATTTTTCTTCGTTCCACTTCATCCTTAAATTTGTGTTTGGCGGTTTTCTACTCATGAATATATAAGTACATTTGGAACAGTACTTGATTATTGGTTGAACATATTCACTGGAAGCGCAGACGCGATCAGAGTTCGTGTCTTCTATTTAAGAGTTGAAGTTTAAACCTGATGTGTACAGTGTTTTCGATTGCAAATTTCGGTGAATTGCCCATTTTCGGAAGCGTTCCTTTATGAGTCTTAAACAGATACAGGTTCATTAAGATATGATGCTTATTTTGGAAAATAATTCAACGCAAATGACATTGGAAAGTGGACCTACTTAGAGTTCTGATGTTGCTCTTTCACCCCTTTCTCTTAGGTCGATGCGCAAGGGCACTCGGAATCGATATGGTTGAACCAAAAGGTCGTTCTCAGCGGCCACTATTCTTCCATATGTTTCCGCAGTGGATATACGGGATCAACGAAAATTCGGTCAGTCAGATTTCTTATTCTCTCAATATCAATAATTCACATGAGGAACGTCTACATGTAAGCGAACCCTAGAATAAGTAAAATAAGTTGGTGGTCAGAGTTCTCCTACATTAGGATCAATTAGCCGCTCTCTCGTAATCAGTCAAAGTGAAGAAACCAAGGGAATCCACATCGTCATATCATTTGACGCTCTGCGTCTACCAGCATTAGGCACTATACCACAACACTACATTTGACGACTTCAGGGAAACTTCAGTATGGAGTCATAATTCTACGCGGTATAGCTTAGTGGAATAAGATGTTATAGTCCGACGTTCCGGTTGTCGTGGACAACCCCTTTCAATGATTTCTACAATTACCTGATTACCGGTCAAGTGCAGTCATTTGGGTCCGCTATTATGTGCTCCAAGTAAACAGAGATTTCGTGACTAATCCCATTCACCAGCTACCTGCCGAAAATACGTTAACGACAAATTTACCATCATATCATCCACAAGACGACAAAACTCTCTAAGATTTTGAAAAAATAGCGCAGTAGCATAAAATTCCCAATTAAAATTGAGGTCGAATTGAGGACGATCATTTTCCTGACCGCATGTTACGTGTTAACACTAACCATGTATTCTCAGCTGAAATCGACGGAAAACCCACACAATCAGACAGGTCTTTTTAGTACAAGTTTTTCACATCCCCACTACATCAAAAGTGCAGTTTTCGGATCTTTCGTGAATAGTGTCAAAAAACTATGTTTGAATGAGTCCATACGAGCACACGAACTGAAACAGTGCAGCAGAGTATCACAGCAATATAGATGCCCCGTAAGGCTGATCAACCAACCAACGGGGAGAACGCCACCCGAAAGGGTGAGACAGGGAGATGAAAATTCGGTATTTGCCCTGAGAATACCCTGCAGAAATAATAATTTAGACGCTATTCGAAAAATACTTCGAAGTGTGATAGTAAGACATTCTTCCGAGTTGAAAACACCTTACATCGACACCCCGGAAGGACTAATGGCCTTTTGGACCAAAACACCCAGATTGCGTTTCCTAGATTTCCTACACAGAATATCTGGCCAAATACATCGGTCAGACAGTCACGCAACCCCATGTTCGAATCATGGAGCACTTTTCTCCACGACACCCAATCAATTTCAAGAACGTGTACGCGACTCGGCTATTACACTCCACGCACCTGAGTGAAGCCGTCAAATCAACGTTGATGGTACGCGTATACTCCAGCCAGGATTCAAGTCACGCGAAACAGTCATTCGCTGAAGCCAAGCTACAGCAACCGTAGTGATGGTGCCTAAGTCCCGCCTATCTGACTTGCACTCACCATTGTAAGCAATACACGTTTTCCCGCAATTCGCGATATCGTCTAACATTAGGCATCGTTTTCACAGTCGGTGGTGATGGGTGACCTTGAAGATAATTTGTAGAAAAATTCTTTATGCGTAGACATTCATCACTATGAAATGGTAACTTTGAAACGTCGTAGCTTCCGAGAATTCAGTTCCATTGTGCGAATTCTGAACGGCCAACTTAGTAGACAGAGTGGCCAGATGTGAAGCAGGAATCCCAACGCTCGCCCATCACAGTCGTCACAACAAACGAGGGCACAGCCCAGTCGAAGTACACAAACACACGTGTACGCGTACACAGCTAACACACTCATCGCTAAATGAGCTCAGGAACACATCACTCAGAATACATGCTAGTGGACCCAAATGACGATGCGATTGACTCGTACCCAATCGAATGTATAAATCCTTGAGAAGGTCGTTCACAGAAAGTCGGATTATAACATCTTTTTTCATCACGCTGTGTTTGGATTTAGAAGGCTTCCATATCATCATGGTGGAGCTTACCCACGTGGTTGTCAGTCTTGAAAACTTGGGATTCATATAACGCCTCACGAACGTAGATCGTTTTATGACCCCTGGACACAGTCATGCAAATGAACAATGGAATCAAACGTTGTACTAGTTGGGCAATAGAAAATGAGTGCCTTGATTGGTTCTGATGCTTGTTGTCGGTAATCGTGACCTGGTAAACACCTCAAGTGTGTTCAATGAATATCCCGCGCTGAGAAAACTTGTCCTAATGTTGATATTTGGTCTAAATGAGATGGTCGTAGTAGTATCTACAAAAGTCTATGTAAAAATACCGAAATCAAGAATTTTCGGCATAAATAATTTTAGGAATAATTAGCTGATGATGTATTGTGTAGACAGATGTCATTTGGCGTCCAAGTTTAAGGCGATTTTGACAAGCGTAAAAGTCATAAAATTCAACAGACTGAATCTATTTTTATACCGCTCACCAGGATGTCATGAGTAAAAGTCAAAAAGGTGATTCTCACGAATGAGAACATCCAGTTTGAGGGAAACTCAATTCTCACTGCTCGTTACCTGGTAAAGAATTAACTGTGATAATACTAAAGTAATGGTAGTGTGTCATTATTATTCTCTCGCATAAAGTGGGAAATATCCCTAAGAAACTTTGTTGGACAGCTGGCTAGTACTTCAGAGAGCCTCACATGTAAACACCCCTTGAAAGCAAGGTCTTGTTCGGAGTTAGTACTTTTTGAAAAAAGTGTTGCTTCGTACGTTTGTTTGGTCCCAGAATGTACCCTATCCCGATGTGGAAAATAATGAGTGACTCGGGGTTGTTTGTTGTTAATACATTTATGCTTATCACTGTTTATCCATGTCCCAGGTGTACGAGCGTGTTGGGATTTCGGTCGCCTGAGTTCGATCCCTCAGCTGAGCTTGTGCTTCCGTTCACGATATATTGTAACTCTTTTTTGGAAGGTACTTCACCATTCAATTGATTTGCACTTTTTTCTTCGGAAGACTGCGCTATAAGGTCACCATAGAAGGAAACTTACATTTTCTTCTAGAGTATGAATGGATTCTAAGCATGAAAGTTGCGGCCTGTGATAAAACGACCATCAAATTCTAAAACAATGGCATAAGTGAGTTTGTTGGAAAATAGAGCCTTCTATGGTAAAAATGCGTGCAGCATTGCAGTGGTCATCTTAACTCTTGAAAGCGCTTTTTGTCACTAGATCTGACTGAATACATCAACAGAAATAGGGCCACTTTCGCCACTTCCCTTGCGGTATGGAAAGTTTAATATCCACGTAGCTAAGCAGTTAACGTCACGAACCCGAGTTCGAGTCCGCACCGGCCTCTGCTTTAAAAGAGTGTACACATGTTGCTTCAACACTGAGAATGCGGATAATACATATTTGCCTGTCTAAATAAGGACTACATTTTTAAGGAATCTTTTGATTTTTCTTTACAGCTTCCGTACAATCCAGACCAAGTCAGTTTTCATTACATCCAACCAGCACAACTATACATCATTGAGTTTCTCATCTATTTCCTGCATCCTGTTGGGCTGAATTGATGAATGTTCTGTATTAGGCCTTTTTTCTCGTTTCAACCTGAAGCAATGCAAGAGCAAAATCTGTTGAAACCACCGTTTTTCATGTTTGAATTTAATCCAATGTGATGAGACTAATTTGAGGTCTGACTGGCTTTGCCAGCTTTGCCCAGTGAGTGCAAATAGGAAAGTGTTAAACAGCCACATGACGAAGTCAAAAGCACGTGCCCAAATAAACGTTGGTTCTGATTGGTCAATCCGCTCACTTTGACGCACCAATAACTTATTCCTATCATTCGCAGCCGAGATTTTAGCCTATCGTTGAGGTCAACCTATGCTGAAAGGCGGAGAAACACAGTACAGCTGTTTCGTCAGCAGTAAGCATCTCGCCAAAATCAGAGAGTTTCGAGCCCGTGACCTTCCGGTGAATGGTTGAACAAGGAACCGTTCTGCGAGGAGCGGCTAAACAGCAATGTTCAAAACCCCTTGAGGCTTCGTGAGCTACGAGCTTCTGTTCGTTCTCAACAAGGCCGAAACATGCACACGGTGTTTTTAGCTTATCGGAATGATTGGCTTCACTGAAAGGACAAAATCTCGGATCAAAATTACCAGATCTAGTCACGCTGCCAAATTATCATTCCCATACTACTTATCAGGATAAATCTCAACCATTCCTTATCCCAAAACGCTGGTCTGTTGAAAAAAGTTCACAACACTCATTCTAATATTGACACCACTAAAAACTGTGGAAAGTAACAGGTACTTTGTGTTTCATTCTGAGGGGTACACGTCAAGTGAGTGCACACAACCAAAGTTTGTTGTCCAAACTCCTAAACTCACCAACGCACGCCGGTATATATATATATATATATATATATATATATATATATATACTTTATATGAA
>NW_008751800.1:700858-710383 GCF_000715545.1 Opisthorchis viverrini
TATATATATATATACTTTATATGAACTCAGCACACCCAAATGTGCAGTCCATGAGTCCAGTTTGTCGCGGTTTGGACAAATAATGAATAGACCACTTTTACTAGAAATTTAAATTCCTCACGCGAGACCGGCTGATCGTTAAGACAAGGACATGAAAATCATAGATGGTAATTGCATGGAAGGCAAGTTTTCATCTTGATTGGGTCAAGCGAATAATGTTCGGTCTCAAGCTCTCCAGTTTACCCCAGAATTGACCAATCTGTCTTCCCGATATCGCCTTCCACCCGTTCACTTCTGAGTAGCAAGCATATCCTACTTGAGAATCATAACAAGTGTCTATCAAAGATTTGTCGATTGGAATACGGTATCGTGGAAGCGCCCACCGCTGCAAGTAACTACCTGTGCAGGATGACGGCCATACCTTGACACACCATCTCGAGCTGAAAGAAAAGGTTGTAACCGAGAGTCTTCGGTAAGCCCATCGATTGACCAGATAGATGGTAATGTTCTATCTGTTTAATGGCCACGGTGGTAGCTATAGTATAAATCTTTTGCGTTTGAGGTATAAGAAATCAACATGGAGAGAGTGGACCCTGACGTGAGGTGACGAAATGTGAATCTCCACAGCCATACTGAGAAATGTTCGTGCCACTCACACGATCCCTCATGCCAGATTGTTCAACGCATAGAGGTGTGAATAACACACCTTTCTGGTCTTCCAATTTGGGACAACTTGCTCTGACAGTTGCTTGCTAGTTTGTTCGCCGAGCTTGACAGTTGGATTGCAGACGTTTCATCACCAGTCAAGTCCACATCGTTAAACAGGAGATATGTGGGTACATTGATCCTCTTTTCCGTGTGCCTATATGGTTTCATTGCGGTCTCATTTCCCTGTATCCATATGAACGCCTCAATGACAGTTCCGTTCTCCACTGTACTGGACCGTTTCATTCTTGCCTCGTGGTCTGGTTTTGCTCCACTGAATAGGTTGACTGGTATATGAGTTTCGCGCCAACCAAAACTGCATTTCGGTTAGGATTTTGGTACAATGGCTTTGATTGAGGACCCTAATCGACTTCCTGTCCATCTCTGGGTACCCTGGAAGTATCACAACTCCCATACAAAACACCACTGTTCTTATCTGGTGTTGCTGTCATTGATGGATGATGACAATGTAAGAAGACAGAATAGACCTGTAATGAAATTCAAAAGTTCTGTGATCAAGGACCACTTTTATGAGGAAATAGATGCTCATAATTGTTTATTGGTGTCAACATTGAATCACTTGTGTTAATATCCCTCCGTCGTAAAATGCGAGTTCAGTGCATCCAGTCCTTACGTAGACCGACCAGAATAATCCAGTCGGGCGGAGGTTCTTCCAAATGGCAGGGGTCTGGATACGAATCAAACAACTCCAGCAACTATTCACAACAAAAACTGCTATCCACTTATTGAAGACCACAAAAAATTTCTCCACTTTTCCCGATTCGTTCTTTGTTAAATCTGTTCAGAATCTCTCCTTAATGAACTTTCTGCTTGTTACCAGGACACTGACCCAATTATATCATAAAGCGATCAGTGATCTGCTAGTACGTCAAGACAACTGAATGATAATCAGTGTCCCAGTATAGTTCACCATTCTGTTTGTATGTAGAGTGATTGGTTGAACCGATAGTTGCACTCAAAAGGCTAGGTAGTACTGTTTCTACTAAGGGTACAAAGTCATGCTGCATTATTTACCAGTTTCCATATAGCAACCATCATTATGTTGAAAACCAACCCATAACATATGTATAACGGCAACAAATTTAGTCATGCAGAGGTTTCTTTCTGGATTCAATCAAATCGACTGTTGGTGGTGGTTGAGGGATTTTGTAGAATGCAAGAGGACCGTATGCCTCTCCGGACTCTTTTCGCCCAGCCCTGTGCAGAGGGAAAGCTACCGAAAAGCGGACAGTATGTATGAAGTGGTAACGAAGTATAAGAACTTATTCGGGTCGGCAACTGCCACCTTCATGGATGGAGACCCCAGGACTCAACTCACTAATGGGTAATGACAGGCAGAAATGGCATGGTCAATGGCACTCGTGCATCAAAGCCATCGCCTTCAATGCGTAGGTCTCCAGCTCTGAACCAACCGCACATGTCATCACCTCCAAGGCCTGACTGTGTGTCCCACACCCTCCCACTTTCCGTAATCGCAACTGTAGCAGCTCGAACGGATATCCCCATGGTAGACGGTCCATAGGTGATAAATTGAACTGAATTGGAAGGCAAGCTTTGTATCGCCTGGGGAATGAAGCACCCACATCGAAGTTTGCTAGCCAAACGAACTACTTGCGCTATCTAAAGTAATATGTCCGCATTCGACAGTGTCACGAACACGTCAGTACCTGACTGTGATGTTAGCCATATCTATCCAGTGACTAGGCGCAAATATCGGACAAGTATTCGTTCAACCTTTTACGGCAAAAAAAACTGCTGAGATGCACAACTGGTCCAAATTAAATTGGCTAATGGGATGACTCGTCTCTGGCGTTGCCCCTTCTGGGTGTTCAGGTCCAGCTCGTTGCATAAAACTCACAGTTCTAGACACCGCCTTATTGTGCACACGATTTACCTGCCTCATAGTCGTGTTATCACCTAAAGACAGCCGCTGTTGGAACAAATATTGCAGTGGTGTAGGTGTGCCTCACGGAGCAGCGCTGTCGGATTTGGAAAAGTCCTGTGCCTAGTGCAAAGCTAGGCCCCATAGCGGAAATGTACGCCTGGTGTGTTAGTGTTAACGCAAATCAGTCAACAGAACAATGTGTCAATAAACGCCCAGCTTATCTTCATGAAGATATAGCAATAGCATGCACACTAATTACGTGCAAGAGGAACTAGGTATTTCACGACGCACATTCCCAAAACGGTTTCTAAGCAAGGCTAGGCAACTTACAAAGCAGGGAACTGAACAAAGCTCAGGTGGGAAAAAGCAAGCTTACAGAAAACTTCCACGAAAAGTCAACTCAGTCACTAAGCTACTCTCCAGCAGGCTGACACCTCGTTTGTGCATCCTGCATAGTCACCACTCTGCTTTTCAGTTGCGCCAGGCCCCATTTGAAAGGAAAACTGTCCAGCCCAGCCCTAACACATCTCGCATGAACTCATTTGTATTCTCGTGTCGAGCACCACACCTCGGTTGCACGACAAAGGGTTTATTGGATCAAATATACAGACACGATCCCATATACCTGAGTGAGAGTCGGAAGCCTTATGTGAAAGCAATAACCTAACATATGGCCCCAAACGAGTCACGTTGTTGATCACATAGGTAATTGGAATTCGACTGCTTCACCTGCAACCCGGTATCCAAAACAAACTTGTGCGACCCTTGAGCTTGGCCGGGTCCAAAATCTAATAACATAAACACCTCTGCCATTGACGTCACCCAACTGACTCCATGACCCGTGCCCCTTCATCACTCTCACTTAACCAATGTGCATCCAAGAATTTCATTTAACCTTTGCAAGTGATTTCTGAATAGCATCATATTATTTTGTGATGGACCGAACGCAGAAAACCTTTGTTCGCTACCTTCGCTGTGCTCATCACTTCCAATTCAATCGCTCGAAACTACCCCCATAGTTTAGTCTCGATCATGATCACGTCAGGAATCCAGAGGTGGAGCTTCTAAAACAGGGATTTGACGCACTTGCGGGTGAACAGGCTATTTCAAAAGCACAACAATGAGCCAAAGCCCGATTGGTAGTGTAGTATTGACTAGGATACTGATTGTCGCTCCCATATCGGTACTGTAATCGTCCGTAGAACAAATGTTTGTGAAACTGGAATACGGCAATACTCATCGTGAAAAGTGGCTGTGCAAAATAGCGATAAATGCACCAGAACTCGTGCAGTCACATCTGACAGGCATTGTTATGTTTGAATGTGAGTGAGAGGAAAACCGGTTGCCACAGTGAGCGGGGGTGACCAGGTGGATGGAATCGGTATGTACAAAATAGCATTCATTCTGTATAATACAGAGCGCACACGAACAAGAGAAGAAAGTCGAGGTAGCAGGCGAGAAATGCTGCTACTGGAGGCGTTGCCTAATTAAAGGCGGATAAAAATACAACACAACAGAACGTTGGAATCGACCCAGCTGTCGCATGTGCTAAGAAACAGGGCAAACTGTGTGATAACAGTGGACGCACCGGCGGTCACGGCATAATGGATAATGAACAAAAGCGCGCGAACGGCGGGACTATAACAATACAAATGGAAACGCAGTTCGATAGAAAATGCGCTGTTCGTGTGCAGATTGTTCCACAGTTGCTTGTGTGGTGCGTAGATGATCGTTTCCGCTGAACGTGTGATGGCCAAGTTACATTCCGATCACTCAGTCTTCGTCAAACCCAGGGAAGTTACACCAGGAAAGTGGCTGGAAATGAGGAAAAGGGTGAAAGTGTGACCTAAAAGAAGACAAATTGGACCAACAGCTACCTACAAAACTGACGTGGCAATTGAAATGAAGACCGCGTTTATTCTGTTTTGGACGAAAATCAGAGCATACAATAAGTGTATCCATGTTCAAATGATCTTTTGACAGTAAAATGGGCTAAATGATGAGACTCACCTGGGATTCAATCCGGAAGCAACGAGAGAAGCCGCAGCAGCCAGACTGGCGTTCAAATTGAGGCTATCAAAGCCGGGGTTAGATACGCTCCCACTCGTAACTGCAGCTGGCGACCCAGCCGTTTGCCCACCAATACTGGTGGTAGCGGTCGTTGTGCTGTTGCCGCCAGATGTAGAGTTCGTGGAAATACTGGGTGTCGTAGCAGAAGCAGTGCAAATGCCACCAGCTGATCCCGAAACTCCTGACAGCGATGGAGGATGCGGTGGAAGACCCAAACCAGCCACACCAGCTGGTGAAAAGTTCGCATATGCAGATACCGGAGGAAGTCCGCCAAGCTGAGCGAGATGAGCTAAGTGAGCAGCTGCAGCAGCAGCGGCTGCATTTGGAGGAGGTGGTAGGGAGGGGAGTGATGTCAGTCCACCGCTGTTAGTCAGAATGCCACCACTGCATACAGATGGAGCAGAAAGGCTCGTTCCGGCGCCCCCACCAATCAAATTAGCAGGGAACGGCAAATTTGCTCCCCCAAGACCCAGACCAGCTCCACCAACGCCGGAAGAAAAAAGGCCAGCAGGAAGACCAAATGCCGCAGCTGCAGCTGCAGGATGAAGTCCACGTGCAGCACCTGACAAACCTGACGTCATGCTACTATTCAACACGTTGACGCCGGGAAGGCCTGCGGCAAGTGACAGATGAGTGTTGTTGGCAAGTAAACTGTTACCTAGGCTGTTTGATATCGAGTTGCTTCCGAGACCATGGGACGACAATGAGCCACTGCCACAAGAAAGAAATTCCTTGTTGACACAATTTCGAAGACAGTCTGGAATGCGGCTAAGAATAGCACGTCTGATCTCATTGGCGGCAGCCTCACGCATCTCCCGCATACTAGATTCACTGTAGAAAGCCATGTGAGGAGTCACAATCAAATTGGGCGCATCTTTTAGAGGACCTGGAGGAAGTGAGAATACAGTTGTGGCGTTTGTGCACTATTATGTGGATATGCAGACGTTATCACCATCATCGACAAGCTAAAAGCATAAAATGACTTGCCCAAACTGCTTAGATCACTACAGGTCAAACAAGAAAAACGTATGAAAAAAGTTGCGGGGGCGATATGGCTCATTTGTTAGAGTGCGATTTTACTAACCGGAAGGTCCGTGGTTCGAAACCGACCTCTGCATCTCGACTTCCCCTGTTTAGACTCAGGTAACTTGGCAGTATTCTGAACCTCATGCTTTCTTCCGGTGGCATGGCAGCTAGGTGCTGCAGCCGAACGATAAAAAAAGTGGCCTTCGGGCTATTTGTGCGCTTTCTGCCGAGATATCTTCAACTGGTGACGCAAGGTTTACAAGCCAACTGCCAGCTGGTAGACGACGAGCAAAACTCCTTTTAGCTTTGCTATTCTAGTCCACAGAAGACACGAAGGCACAAGCAACTTCCTCTAACTTGCAATATTTGTGGCGCCAAAGAGAAATGGCGCCAGAGGAGTTTGCGTAGCGGTTGCCCCGAATACAATGTGCCCATTGTGGGACCGAAATCCGAAGTCCACATGGTGAAACATGTATTTCAGAGAGGCGGTAATCCAACATACGCGCAACTCACAAACCATCGGATCATGAAGTATCCCCAGAGTTTTCGATTAGAGGCGGCCAGCGCTAACATTTTAACTTCACAGAAAACAATTTATACAATCAATTCAACAGATTCTGGTACTAGACGAAAGTAATGTCGCCCAGAGCAAACTATGAATGAAAAGTCACAACAAACGTGTAGAGGTAACCCGGAGAACTTCATACTAATGAGCGTGAACTCACAAGCAAACGTTGCAGTAACACGCTTAAACAGTAGGTTTCTAGTAAACTCGGAGTGGACTACCACTACGGTTATTCGTAAGCCAAAATGTCTTGAATAATTGGTCGCTCGTACCTCGGTACGCAACTTACTATTGTTCCAGACAAATGGTTCAGTTTCAGTGACGTCCAAAGCTGCCGCACGGATTCTTCCCTCTTTAAGAGCCGCGGCCAAAGCGATTTCGTCAATCAGCGGACCCCGAGCAGTGTTGATGAGGAAGGCACCTAAAAAACACCAGTAGAACCAAGTATGATTGGGCGGCAAAAAAACAGACAACAGTACTTCTATACCTTGGTGGAGTGGTGTGCGGCGAGGTGATAGGGTGGCTGTACGCAGCTCAGAGCTCATGGTGAAATGCATATCGGTGTCTTTCACGGAAACTGCGCAACAAGCTTCACGCAACCCCAACCAACAGGCACACATCAATGCATTCTCATTGTATAATAATAATACCAGTAACAATATATGAAGGTTGCTTACTAAGAATGGTATCAACCGAGCTACAAGCATTTGCACAGATTGCCCAAAAATGGAAATTTCGGAAGAAACATTTTACATAATTGCCCAGTGGGATCACTGAGTAGCTCGGATACCATTTCCAGTGCACACAATACATAATAATAATAATAGTTCAGCTGTAACACCCTTTCGATGCCTAGATGCCGTGCCACCCGAAGGAAGCACACAAAGAAAGTTTCTGTGGTGATCACCCTCAAAGTCGGTGATATATTAGCCAACAGTCCTGCAGCGTATGCATTTGTATTTTAAACGTATAATTCCAGTTTTCAGTGTGAAAAGTAGTCGAGTTTAAAGACGATAGGCCGCTGAAGATAGCATTGTTTGTAACAACCAACCTGGTCTCATAAGTTTGATTGTGTTTTCGTTGATCATGTGGCGGTTTTGTTCGTTCAGCGAACAGTGAAGGGTCACACAATCGCTTTGGAAAAGCAGATCTTGTAAACTGTAAACCCGTTCGATCCCGAGTGAGCGTTCAATGCCATCTGGTAGGTACGGGTCATAGAAAATAATATGGAAGCCAAAGGCCTGAGCACGCAAAGCCACCGCAGTTCCAACGCGACCTGTAAGATAGGTGAAAAAGTAAAACAATAGATATTTGTAGACAAATGTATGTAATTATGCTTTGGAATTATACCTGTATGTATGGTGCAATTATCCACCATACGCACACAAAGTGTTGGTCTAAGAGGTTGATCTGGAAACCCTGGTAGCTCAGCTGGTCTCTAACACAACAAAATAAGGCATAAATATTGAGACCTATAATTCAGTGGAGATACCCCATTCATTCCATCTCGCATTTAAGTCATGTACCCGGAAGCCTCAGACCATCTAAAACAGTCGGTTCAATCATCATTTAACTGAGTATCCACAACAGTGAGTCTACCAAACCACATCAGTAGGTAACTCAAGTACAAGGATGACTGGTTTGTCAACAAGGCTAAGATGTTAGACATGTTATCTATGGCTCCAAAAACTCACCTAGGAAAGGAAGCTGGTTATTGTCTTGTAACAGTAGCCATAATATAATATGACGAAAGTCCGCTGGTGATGTAACGGTAGTAGTAGCAGTCACCAGAAAGAGCAACATCACTGCCGTAAAACAACAAAGGCTGTTCAGATCATCATCATGCTTAAATCCTTAAGTGACCAAAAGCTAGAAGACTGGGTGAGGGAGCGAACTAGTGTCGACCGCAAGCATTGTGATTGTCCTACATCTCCAAACACCCAATCAGACAATCTAGAAACTAACAGCACGCACACCACTCCTTGCGATGTCTTCAACCAGTATTGCCACCAGGACATCATCCCGGAAGGCGGGTCGCACCAAATCCCTTCAGTAATCCCTGTCACACTCTTATTTCAGGTCACAGATTGTCCATCTTGAGGTGTCTGTCGTTCTGAAGGAAACAAGAACAGTACTGGCCCGGATGACACTACGTAGGCATGGATATCAGACCGAACGGTGGCACTACTTAAATCTCGAAGAAATATCCCAGCCGGTCCCGAACATAACCCGGTGCGAAGAGCTATCAGACGTCAAGTGAAAGTGAGCTTGCGATCCGATCGTGAAGTATGGTGGACACAAAAAGCAAAAGAAGTGGAAGAGGCCCAGAAAGCCGGTAATGCCCGGAGATTATTTCAGTTGATCCGTGCGACCGGTCCCCGGAAACCACCTGTGAGTGAAACTATCAAACACCAGAATGGAACGACCATCTCGAACAAAGAACGCCTCGACCGATGGGCTGAATACTTCGAACAACAACTGTCGTGGCCACCAGCCGGCACTCATCTAGAGCCCACAGGTGAAGTAGAACCCTGGACGGTGAACGTGGAACCACCTACGGCCTCGGAGGATTACGACTGCATATGTCCTCTCAAGCGCCACCGAGCTCCCGGTCCGGATGACCCACCCACACTGTTCAAAGAAGGGGGTGAAGTCCTCAGCCAGCGCTTGTCCGATCTGTTTGCTTGCATTTGGGAAAAGGAGTCTATCCCAGACAAGTAGGATAGGCGCATTCGACTCGGTTGATCGGTCTGTTCTTCTTGAGACGCTTGCCCACCAAGGAATGCCTCGGAAGTTTGTAAATATAATACGTTCTTTGTATTCTCAGACTTCCGGACGTGTGAGAGTGTACGGAGAGCTCTCCGAAAGCTTCCGCACAAAAAGCGGTGTCCGTCAGGGATGCCCACTCTCTCCATTCCTTTTTAACTTTGTGATCGATGAAATAATGAGACGAACGCTGGAGGGTCTCTAAAACCCTGGTGTTCAAATAACCTGCGGAGAAAACCTTGTCGATCTGGAATATGCAGACGACATCGTTCTCATGTTCGAAGAGGCGGAGAAGGCGCAAGTATTCTTGGATGAATTGACCAAAGTCATCTCGTCCTTTGGTATGCACTTTGCACCTACAAAGTGTAAGGTCATGCTTGTGGATGTGCAGTCACTGAACACGCCCCTTACAATCCAGGGAGAGGTACTGGAAGTTGTGGAGCGTTTTACGTATCTTGGAAGTTGTATTAGTTCTGATTGTAGTGTG